>NC_135864.1:13298873-13406373 GCF_031162955.1 Sander vitreus
GAAAAGTGACGAGATTATAAATCGTATTTGCTGTAGCTGTAATTAGTCGATAACTCAATATATTGTTTGCTTAATATTTTGATAACCGATTAATTGTTTCACTCATCTTTGGCACAAGATGAGTGAAAAAATCCACTCTGTTGTTCGCTGACAAAACAACCAACTAACAAGACTGTGAGTCTACAGTCATGCTGCAGCATGCTAACATTTGCTCATTAGCACTTAACACAAAGTACAGCTGCAGCCGATGGAAATGTAATTAGATTTGCAGGTATTTAACTATAAACCAAAGTAGTGCACAATAACAATTTCGACCTGATGGTTGCGGTAGATAAAAAGTTAGGGGATCACAAAGTAAATGCCTGTACCAAGTTCCATGGCAATCCATTATCCTGATTTATTCTTTCAGAATGGCCATTTTTAACTATTTTCTGTATTGAAAAAACAACAACAATGAATCTAATGAGAATCAGCAAATTAATCAGCAGATTGAAGAACTAATACTAGCTGAATCCACCCTACAACATTCATACTAAGAAAGACTGGACTTGTAGTTGTAATGCTTCTATTAAACGTAGTTGCAAATGGGCAGTTTGTGAATGCATTAAACCTCAGTCTTTTTGCAGAAGGTTATTGCTCTGTCAGAGGTTTAAATCAGATACTTATCAACATGCCGTCTAATGGCGAGTTGGAGAATTACCCCCATGTTGTCTGGGTCCAATCTCTGTGTTATTATCCTTCCCCCCATGAGAGATAATTATGTTCAACTGTAATATGAACATAGCATGCTAACAACCCTCCAGCCATTAGTCACCACAATGCCTCCTCTGGGCTCTGGATGATGTGAGAAGTATCATCTCTCTCTTTTTGCTCCGAGAGATCCTTCTGTCCGGACTCAAAAGGAAAGCAGGAGGCCATTAAAGTGCAGAGCCGATAGAGATGGGAAGGGCCTGGCACTATGTGAGAGCAGCTACTTCTCTTGTCTGCTATGCTCCAAATCCATTTGGCCTGGTAGCTGGAAACACACCGACAGTCGAGAAGGATTACTGTGTTACAGAGTAGGATTTTGTGCTAAATCATTGTGCCTGATTTGTCAGTTTAAAAACTGTCAATAAAAGAGAGACGAAAGAGGAAACAAGCAGGACAAAAACAGAATGCAATCTAAATGAGAAGCAGGGCTGCTTTACAATCATCATTCAAACTCATGTTCTTCATTTTAAAAACAATCCTCTGTGCAGCTTTAGCTGACAGGATTTGGGTTCACATGCTGCATCCGAGCCAGTGTTTACAGCGCTAATGAGTCCAATGGATTTGTGCAAGTAGTGGTTTGAGACAGAACTGCTGAGACAACGAAAAAAAGTCAGCTTTCCCTTCTTAAACCAGAGGAGAAGCTGGACAGCTAGGGCTATTAAATATTTAACACCTCAGTATGTGGTCAATCATAAACCTTTCTGTCTGGGACTGAATTCCTGAGCAATGTGGATCCACAGTGGACCTGGGAGCTTATCAAAACTGCTTGTTACAAATGAAGGCCTTACAGGGGGCTACAGATCAGCTTACAGCTAGACTGAGACAAAAGAACTGATCCAAAGAATCACATTACCTTTAAGTACATTTTAGACGCTTACAAATGTCCAACGCTCAACACTCACTGGTCCCCCAGTGGCTAGAAATGGCGATAGATGTAAACCAAGCTCTGGATATCCTGCTCTGCCTTTGAGAAAATGAAAGCTCAGATGGGCCGATCTGGAATCTCCTCCTTATGATGTCATAAAGAGGAAGGTTACCTCCCCTTTCTCTGCTTTGCCCGCCCAGAGAATTTGGCCTGCCCATGAGAAAGAGACATCATGGCTTGAAAACAAGCAAAGCATGGCAGTTGGTCAAGGCCACGCCCCCACCCTCCACCTTGCCCCCCTCTCTCCTCCTCAATAGCATTTAAAGCTACAGACACAGAAATGGCACATCCTAAAGCTGCAGACACACTGACCAGACGGCCGACTCTCGGCAGAAAAGGTCTCCTCAAGTTGGTCAAAACAGTGCCTCGGAACACACCAAAGCGACGAGACATAATACGTCTCCATAACAGCAGGCGGCGCTAATCTGTATTGTCGCCCAAAAATGAAAACCAGCAGCTGATTGGACGAACGCGTCACGTGGGTCTGACAGACTGTCATGGCGGCTTGTTCAGAATACAATCTCATATTGTACTAAAAAGGTTCACCGAAACGTGTTTCTGAAAACATTTTAAGCGAGAAATAGGCAGTTGCTGAATCTGTCTTCATTTCAGATCGAGGTCAGTTTAAAAGATTTGTCAAATTTTGAGAGACTCTAGTCACGCTCATTCCGCTCCCGGTTTCCGGGTTAGCACTCTACCAATCAGATGGGTCATTTGAGTCCAACTGCCAGCAGTGCCCGCCCCGCTGATTATACATGTCAAATCAGCCAAAATGAAGGCCGACGGCCCCTCTGACGGACGACGGCACGGAACACACCGAACAGACTCAAGTCACTGACCTCGCCAGACTGTCCAACGGCCGATTATCGACTTGGTGTGTCAGCGCCTTCAGTAAAGCTCATTGTGGGACTGGCTCTAGTGGCTGTAATTCTGCACCAAAGCTGAATTTCTGGAAAGAGACTTCAGATACAGTATTAGGGGACCACTAAGGTCTATATAAAAGCATCCAAAAAGCAGCATGTCATAGGACCTTTAAATATAGAGTATTTTACCATTTTACATATACCATCTTTGTCATATACAATAGTACTGTAAGTAACCTGAAGATTATTTGGATAAGTAAGGAATTTCAGTGCATCACCTTGTCTTCTGGGAAAGTATAGTTTATGGCATTTCATTGACAAAATTTGTTGATTGAGCAAATGATCAAATAATAATAGTAAAAAAAAAAAAAATTGTTAGTTGCAGCCCTGAAAATAACATGATTAATCCTACATTCCCTTGATTAAACAATGAATCTTTGGTCTATAAAATGTTGAAAAATATCTGTCACCAGTTCCCAGAGCCCAAAGGTGACATCTTCAGATGTTTTACCTGGAAGAGTATTTAGATATACTTTTTCAAAAAATGACTGGAAAAGATGAATCTATTAGTGTGTGTGTGATGATATATATATATATATATATATATATATATATATATATATATATATATATATATATATATATATATATATATAGCTTCCAATTCATTTTCTGTCGATCAACTTATCGATTAATTGACAGATTGTTGCAGCATTAAAGTTGGACAATGTTGGATAAGGTTACTCAGTAGAACATACTGTCAGCTAGCCTATTATCGAAATATTGGAAATTTGGGGATTGGGAAGAGGCACGTGAGGCTTAAAGTGACTTGTGAGCACTTCCTGGAGCAAATCAGAATTTATCATTTCATTAGGAGGCAGAGACAGGAAATGGACTTACTCGAAAGCAAAGAAGAGAGAGCAGGTCCCAACGATGAGGAACAGGGTCAGGTAGAAGACTCCCTTCTGCCGGGCCATCATCACCCGTCCGTCGCAACAGAAAGTGTTTTTTCCAGGGAGCTTCTCCCATTTTCGCACCTTTCGGGTTATCATCACCGCCGACATGGTGTTCTCTCTTCAGATCGGTCCTCAGTTCTTCTTTGGGTTAATATCAGCTGTTATAGCTACTGTGAAACGGTTCAGATAATAAGCTGATGGGTTTTACAAATACTGTTCAGTCAATGTGACACAGTCCACTGGCAAAAATAAATAAATAAAAAAAAACGACTTACTGAGTCATATTAAGGATTTCAGCACAATGCGAAGATTGTAAAGCATTTTTGTTTTTCGTTTAAAGTGTCGCAGTCACGTCAATCCATTGTGTTCTAATCCATTATTTCCAGTTTCCCGTCTTTACTGCAGCATGTCATTCCCACAGTGAGGCTCCCACGCTGCTCAAACACCGACAATCTCAATCATCTCACCAGCCAATATTAAATTAAAAAGAAATATTAGAAATTCATCCAAATGCTTGCAGCAGATGTTTCCCACCAGAAGCTTGAAAATCCAGCCGTGGCTGTTGCATTGGGAGCGCGGACCTTGACCGATTCACATTTATATCATCTCGATCAATCATAAATGACCGTAGGCGTTCACAGACATTAGTTCATATGATCAGTATGCCTTCAGGTATAAAAAAAATAAATAAAAAATCCTTTAGAAATAAGAAATAACCGCCTGTATGGACGCAAAAGTGTAAAGCTGTTTTATGCTTTCCCCCCGCAGGATGCCAGCTCTCGGTTTTAGTCAATGGCAGCAGGAAACACGCCTAGATTGAATGTCTAATCTTAAAGGGGCAGGACAGGTAAAACAAAAAGGAACAAAGGACACAGCTGAAGGTCCTATTTAGATCACATCAATATGCTGTATTGCTCGCCTGTAGAATTACCCAAGGGAGGAGACTGTGAAGGAGTGTATTCATGAAGATAATTAGCAGTAGCCACCAGTTGCATTAATTCATTAATGAATTAGTGTTGCTCCATGTGTAGTTTAAAGGTTCCAGAGAGCAGGGGGAAACACTGCAGAGGTCCTCAGAGCAAATCACTTTCCACTAAAGCCGCTATGGAAATAAGAGATGTTCACTTTTTTCAATGCCATTCATAACACATAGCTTGTGTTTATCAAGTAAATCAATTTATTGTTTTTCATATCAAACTTTATTTAAACTGTATTCTTTGTTTTGAATGTCTCGTGGTGAATTGTATATTTTTGAAGTATGTTGTATATTGTTCCATGTCAGGATAAATTAAAACTAAACCAATATATTTTGAGAACATAACAGAGGAGTGAGTAGTTTTGCTCCCGATGTATTAATTGATCTCAGCAGAAATCCTTTTAGTTCCCCAAAAATGTTCCTCATATTCCTTATAAATAATATTAACAAATAAGAGCTAATTCTGATTCTAAAACATAGTGAGTGAACTCATGCTAAACTGACATTTTACTTCTGAATTGTTTGAAACTAGTTTTCATGTGTGAAACAAATGGCATTTACAGGTGAAAACAACATTAAAGTGAAAATAAAACACCACAGATTCCTTTCCTCACATCTGTGTCATTTTTTTTAATTTGAATGCAAATTGCAGAATATTTTTACTGAGTACTTTTGTTGTTGAACAGATGTTGGTCGCTGTAATGTGCTCATGGTCAATACTGTAAGAAGCAAAACATGTGCAGTAAAATTAAAGGAGACATCTGATCAGGTATGGATATCAGTATTTACAAATAGAAGACTATAATCAATAAATGACTACAAAATTCTGTCAAAAGATGTGCTACTCTCATATACTGTATATATTTTTATATTTACTAGCTCAAATATTTTCAACGTTTTTTTCATATTATATATATATATATATTATTATTATTATTATTATTATTATTATATATTAATGATGATAACATTATGAAATGTTGCATTTGGAACAAGCCCAGGTCATGAAAGTCTTGGGTTACAACTTAATTTTGCCTGAAATTGACACAAAGCCCTTTTAATAGAAATGTGGGGGGTTTGTCAAAAGTAGCCAGTTAATAAATATTTCCAAGTTGACATAATAACTTAACAGAAGGTTATAACTATTGATCTTTTATTAATGATATATATTCTTAAACAGTAAGTCCCTTGTGTTCAGAAGCCACACTGCAATCAACACTTATCACAGCCTTAGCCTTTTTTTTGTTAACAGTTTTAACTGTAAACTCTGCATGAGCTCATAATTTCAAGTCTATGTGGTTGTGTGTTCGTGGCTAGTAATATTAATTACATTCTGACCACACAAGCTGTATAAAAGCCCCCTGCTAAGTCTCTTTGGGTAAAAACATTAAAAGGGATAGTCAATATTGACTCAGCTCAGTCATACAGCCATTATAGCCTCCTTGTTGCTATACATGGAAGCAAGAAGATGGCACTTTATCAGACACACAGGGGAGGGCTGGACCATATACGGCCTGGAGAGTGAACCAAACATCCTTCACTCTCAGTATGCCCTGAAGGTAAGGACCAGAGGTAGAAAAGCTAGGCTACTGTACGCCTCCATCTTGGACTGTATGAAATAGGTTTCCATCAGTCAGGATCCCTGCTGTTTTACAACTTCTCCAGAGGAAGACATTATTAATACAAAACCTGTCAGATGTTCCAACCTGCAAACTCAAATGTACTCATGACTTGTAGCTCATTTCAAATCTGGTGTCACTTTTCATTACTTAAGAAGACATCAGGGAGGATGGGGTAGTTAGATCTCACTGCAAGCAGAAAGTGTAAGGGAATGACTGATCTAATGTGTTAAAAAGCAGATAGATAAATAGCTTTATCCCCAAAAATGGCTTGATTTGAAATACATACCAATTACACCTCTACAATACAAACTAACACATATTCCAAAAAAATCATAGTGTAGCACCGAGTCAATCAATTAATAATTTATTCATTCATTCTAAGAAGACCAATTACAACAGGAAATGCTGAGACAAAACTGCATCTAGTATCACATAGAACATCAACAAGTCTACTAGTCTAGCATAATGGGGTTATCAATATGAAACCACCAATCATTTCAAATCTCATGAAATCTCACTGAGAAAAGCTGACGTATTTGATCTAATTCAGCATTTTCTAAATCAGGATTGGCCTCTATTGTATCGATTATTACTACTACTTTTTGAAATCTGCAATACCAAATTGCTAGAGTGACCCTTAAATTAGACTGGCACAAAAAAAAGAGAACAGCATAGTCATCTGGTAAAGATTTTAATATAATAGTAGCAAATCCTGAAACTAAATAAATAAATGTTCTTCCTTATGAGAGATTTTCCTTTGGCTTATGTGGCCTCTATAACTTTATTTTATTTTTGCCCATTTGAGACTAACGATAATTCTAAACTTTTTCTTGCACCTTACATGATCATGTAAAAGTATTCATACATTCGGCTTTATTTAGTAATGAAACTGATGCATCTAGCTACATATGGCCAAGGATTACTTTTTCTCACAGGCATGCAACATTAATTTATAGCTAGCCCATGTTAGGTAGGCATTTTATTTGTGGCGTCAGTGGGCGAAAATTCCTTAATAATCTTTCAGCATATTGTAATTTGAGTGGTCTGAGAGAAAACTATAGCTCATGGCTCTGTTTTCAGGCTTTAGGAAATGTAACCCATGACAGGAGACTCTGGCCAATCACAGGTCACTGCGCATGCATTGTCCGTGCGATAAAGAGGGGAAAGTGAGAGCTTCAGAAAGAGGTATCACTCAAATTCTGGCGTTCTTTTGCATTCTACCCACTGCAGCTTTAACTCACCCTTCTGTGTTTCGAGCTGTTTTTTCTCCATCTATCGACATTGACGAGCAACTTGTCCAAACTGCTAACGTTAATGATGTATTGCTTCTTTTAAATTACAATAACGTTAGCTATCGTTCTCTAAGAAACATATAATATAAATAAAGACGTATCCATCATCTTTTAAAAAGAAGTTGGGTAACACTTTACAATAAGGTACACAAAAAAATAGGTAGTTAATGATTAGTTACTGTTTTTGAAAGAGTAACGAATGATTAGTTACTGTTTTTCAGAAAGGTAGTTACTGTTTTTTGAAAGGGTAACGAATGATTAAAAGGGTACCTTCTGAAAAAAAGTAACTAATCATTCGTTACCCTTTCGTTTAACCCTGAAAGGGTAACAAATGATTAGTTACTGTAACTAATCATTCGTTACCCTTTCAAAAAACAGTAACTACCCTTCTGAAAAACATTAACTAATCATTCGTTACCCTTTCAAAAAACAGTAACTACCCTTCTGAAAAACAATAACTACCCTTCTGAAAAACAGTAACTAATCATTCGTTACCCTTTCAAAAAACAGTAACTACCCTTCTGAAAAACAGTAACTACCCTTCTGAAAGACAGTAATTAATCATTCGTTACTCTTTCAAAAACAGTAACTAATCATTAACTACCTATTTTTTTGTGTACCTTACGCAGAAAAGCTTAAACCGTGGCTTCTTTTCCGTGTTTTCAATAAAGTTTAGTATTTTGAAACGTCCGTCCTGGATAACAATCCGACTAGAAACATGCGTTGTGTAGACCCGCCCTACTCTCCCTTTGATTGGCTAGTACTCGTTACCTTCGTTGGTTGGGTTGGTTAGGTATAAGCAAGCGGAGTGTGACTGGTTAGGGTAGAGTAAAAAATTCAGGGAAAGCCAATCAGAGGCAGAGTAGAGCGGAACATGCCTTCACCATCCTGGTTATCTTAATACATCCATGGGAAAAATACTCGCCTACCGTTTATCTCTAATTTTCGTTTATATAAATTAGAGTTGCGCTTTTTAACCGTCAAACATAAATACAGTGGGTTTGTTTGTTTGCTCACGAATGGAAGGTGTGCCTTGCCTTCGTGTGTCGCAGTGTCATGCACAGCAGTTCAGGTAATCAGCCATCTAACGTTAGTGAGTGAATAGCTGCCTGAGCTAAGCAATCAGTAAGCATGGGAATCAGATATACTGAGGTGGACAGAACGATTGTTTGATTAACAAGTTAAATGTATTTTCTGTACTCATTTTAATAATGTTAATCTTATATCGCGTTAAACGTCTTATTTTACAGGACATGTCTTCAGTCCAAAGGTGCTCTTGATCCGAGTTTGTGTTTAGTGAAAGACTCGGATGGGACAGTCCTCTTGCCCATTTTACCATCCTGTCTTTCACAACTTGATCTGCAATCTCTCAGAACCATGGTGGCTTCAGACGGTGCTTGTGAAATAGTTAGGAGTCAGGTAATTAAAGCTAACCTTCACTATTAGCAGCAGGCAGTACTTTAGTGCAACTTTGAAGTATTTTTTTATGTTTCTCCTGTTGTCTGTTTTTACCACAGTCTCATCTGCTGTCAACGAAGAAGAGAGGAAGAACACGTGGTAATAAACTGGAGCAAATCCTCCAGGAGCTGTTGGAATCTCATGGTGAAAGATGGACAGAGGAGCTGAGGGGGGATCTCCCTCGCAGCTTCCAGAGGCATGAAGACCTATTCCTGTTGGGAGACAACTGCTTCTCTCTGCCATTATGGAAGAAAATGGGTACTGTTCTCAAACTTACCCACGCTTTTCTTTATTACTATGTGTACAAAATAATTAATGAGGACATTTTGTAGGTCCACAGCTATGGAGTGCAGTGGCCAAAGGACTGGGGGCAAAGCGGCTGGCAAAGATGAGTCAAATATCCAGGGATGGATTTAGGTCTCCCGTGGTGACCATGCTGTTAGGAGAGCACAGCTGGGTCAAACATGTGGACAATCGGATTAGGTAAGTCTCAGTCCTAATCAGATATTTATTTGCTGTTGATTTGCTTACTAAGAAGGTCTTGGGGACATGAATGAAAAACTTTGACAATGACTAAAACATGTCTGAACTTATATCTTCATCTTTGTTTCAGGTATGAGTTTGATATAACCCAATGCATGTTCTCAGCTGGAAACATAACAGAGAAGCTGCGGGTGGCTGGATTTGACTGCAGAGGGGAGACTGTGGTGGATTTGTATGCAGGTGGGAGAACTGTGTCAATGTGTGACATGTTTTTACATTGATTAAGAAATATTAATATAATTATGTTTTCCTTAAGCATCACTAAAAGGGATACAATAAAACATATGTCCTATATCATACAATCCATACTGAGGATGCATTGTGTCTTTAAGTGTAATGCCTGCCCAGAAAACTGTCCCATTACTGTATGTTACTTTAATTGTGTCCAACCATTGTACACTTGAGTAGTAATTTAACACAATTTGAATTATTGACTATCACAACTGTATCTTGTGTCAGGTATTGGATACTTCACTCTCCCATATCTGGTCCATGCGGGGGCCAGTCATCTTCACGCCTGTGAGTGGAACCCTGACGCAGTTGAAACGTTACAGAAAAACCTTGTGGCAAACGGGGTGTCTGACCGCTGCACTGTTCACCAAGGAGACAACCGACAAGTAATGTGTTTTCATATGCATCCCATACTGCTTTGTGAAGTTACAGTATTAGCTCTGTCTTAATTGTACTTCACCACAGGGATGAAAGTGTTGACGTACGCCCTCTAGTGGTCGTACTAGTTCACATCTCCGTTTTGTCTTTTTAAATTAAATCATTTTAGAATTCAGGCTATTTCTGGGGGTGAAACTCAACTATTCCACTGTGTCTATCACTGTATGTAATATATTTTTCAGTGGCAATATATTGTGATGATACAATGATAATTTTTTTCATTTAAAAAGGTGCTGTAGGTAGGATTGTGAAGATCCAGGACTTAGACAACTTCTCAGTCCCCCCCCCTTTTCTGCCAAAGTCCAAACGGTCTCCTAAGCCCGTTCCCCCACAAGGGAGAATGAATGCGTGTGCATGAGCAGTGATTGACACGCAGTTAGACACCCCCCCCCGGCCATCACTGGTGCATCTGAACAGGGACTGGTGGATTTTTGCAAATCGCACTACAGGCTGTAGGTGGTGTAAATGACGTGCTTCATGTAGTTCTACTGGAACATAGGGTCAGTTTCAGCAAATATGACAGAAAGTTAGTTTTAGTCTTACCTACTGCACCTTTAAATTGATAAGCTAATTTTATTTCAAACCAGCAATAACACAATTATATATGCAATGTTATATTTTTGACATCACACTTATTACCTTGCAACTCAGTGTGATAGAATTGAACCGTTTTGTTTCTGTCTGTTATTTTTAGACTAAACTGATTTCAACTATATCTCTCAGTTCTCTCAGCACTTTTCACAACCCTTTAAAATTAGATTTTATGTTATGAAACTTGAACTCTAGATCGACCTAAAACAAAACCACAGGTTATTCAAGATTTCTGAAATTGTTACACTTGCTATTTTATGCTATAACTATTAGAAAGTTGGACAGCAACAACTTGTACCTTACTTATTCCAAGTGAAGTCTGTTTTTTTTTGCTTAGTTTTTTTTCTCTTCCAGTGTAATTTCAAGAACATTTGTGGTATTGAAGCAGTGAAACATTTTAATTGCTCTTTTCTACAAGACATTAGAGGCATCCCAATGTTATGTATTGTATCATTTTGCACTTTACAAGTTTCTTTTTTTTTTTTTAACCCCATTGGCCATCTTTTAATCTGCATCTCCTCCAAATATTTCACAGGTGAAATCACTAAGTCATGGCCTCAATCTATTCTATGTAAAAAGCATGTGCTCCTAGATATTTAGTGCAAAATCAAATCAGCTCTATTACAATAATCACAAAATAAGTTATACACATTTTTGGGGAAATAATTTAGTTAACAGTATTAAAGAGCTTTTTATTTAATTTATTTTTTAGCTCCGGCTGTGTGACATTGCTGACCGAGTGAACCTGGGTCTCATACCGAGCTCTGAGGACGGCTGGCCTGTTGCCTGTCGACTGCTGAAGAGAACAACTGGTGGCATTTTGCACATTCACCAGAACGTTACCTCAGTGTTACCGAACACTGCAGCCATCCCAGCAATCAATGATGCAACCCAGAGGGTTTCTGGGAAGAAAGCTGACAGAGAGGTGTGGCAGGCCTGGGCTGATGACACAGCAAACCGCATCGCTTCTCTTTTAAAAGACATCACTGGGGCACGGTGGATAACAAACAACCAGCACATAGAACATGTGAAGTCATACGCACCTCATGTTCACCATGTTGTGCTGGACTTGGAGTGCAGACCATCCTGTGCTGAGGAGATGAACACAGATGTGGACCCTATGGCATTCTTCATTTGAATGTGCTGCAGTCTAGAGAAGAAATAGGCAACTGTACAGTTTAGGGGTCCGTTTCAGAAAGCAGGTTTAGTGAAAACTCTGAGTTTGTTAACCCTGAGACGAGGGAAACTCTGGGTTTCCCGTTTCAGAAAGAGAGGTAACTTAACCTCAGAGTCAGTTACTATGGTAACTGAGTCTGTGACCTAACCTGGTCGGGAGCAGGTTTTCTTCAAGAAACCTCGAGTTTCTCTCAGTCTCCTCCCTCTCACACAGTGTCAGAGGGAGGAGACTGAGAGAAACTCGAGGTTTCTTCTCACTCATTTCCTCATTCATTCAGTCATTCTGTATCAGGCGCATTTGAATGCAGTTTGTTATCTGCATGAATAAACACTTAATAAATAAAACTTGTTAGGCAGATTATAAAACGTTTTTTTCTCAAACATGTCATGTCCTTTTGTCGATGATCTCGTTGATGAAAAAGCTGTATTACTTCACAGAGAGTTTACGTTGGGAGATGATATTGAGTCCCGACTAAATGTATTTTCATTTCCAAATTTTTTCACAGTCAGATATGTAGATACCTTATCCGTCCTCATATCACTAACATCCCAGCAGATTCTTTGTGTCGCATTACGTTTTTTGCAAACGGCAGTTTTCCTTATTGGTGATGCGGATCATACTGTAATAGTAAAGCCACTGTAGCCGTCAGAAAAGTGTGACTCGCTCTGAAACGTTTTTTGTAGTTGTTCCCTGGACACAAACCAGTGTGAGAGCCATTAAAAAGAAATACATTATTATACATTATAGTTCTGTTAATGATCGTGGTGCTGCAGCCTCAGAATGGGATATAGTAGTAGGCCTAGCTTACTTTTTCGCCCGCAGGATTGCACCCAAATGAAATTATAGGTGTAATACAATTCCGGTTTTCTCCAGTAATATTATAAGTTAACTGTGATTAAATATGAAATTAATACACTGTTAATGCTTACGCATTGACTCGAGCAGCAATTTTCTCCCACACCAATTCTCTCTCTTTTGCAACAGCAACCGCTGTGTTGCTTTTTTAACGAAATATGTTCAGACTCGCTGTTTGTGCGCACAAGTATTTCCGCCGACTCGTTTGTTTGCGGTTGTTACCATGGTGAATCGTAGAATCATGGCTCCATTCATGCTGCCTTTTTATTGTGGTTGTGCACGCGCCTGAACATACTCTGAGTTGATTGAACCAACTCATATCAGCTGTTCTGAAACTAAAAACTCATCCCATCTCAGGGTAAATCAACTCAGACATCAGGGTTAGACTCAGAGTTTGTTAAACCTCCTTCCTGAAACGGACCCCAGATGTTTCCAGTGCAACCAAACACTACACCAGCTGGTCTATATGATTATTTAATTTGTCAGGTGGTAATCAGCTGCAGTATTTTTTAGAAACCTTTATTTATCCAGGGCAGGGTCACTGTGCACAAATACTGTTTTTTTTTTTTTAGAAAGGCTCTGCCTCATACTCATACTGTACAAATAGAATCCCATCTGGAAGCTGCCAAGCCATACTAAATCCACAGCCTTATCTGTTTTAGATAAAGCTTTAGACTGGGGCATGACTCGCATCAGTGTGCTGGTATTACAGAAACACTCAAACCTATAAAAATCCAAGAAATTCGAATAGGACATTGATATCATATAAATATACAGTACTACTCTGCTTTGTCAATATATCTTTGGAACTTCAGAAGGCAGCAGCCAATTTAATCAACCCTAATTAATTAGTTCAACACTACTTGACAGGTTCACTTCTAAGCCATAGACAGGTGACAAATTAAAAGGAAGAAAACCTGAATAAATGAGTGGAGAAACAGAATGCAAATGCGTACATACCTGGGTGTCACTGAATGGTTTCATGAGCATGGAAACTATGTGAATCATATGATATGGCCTTCCCAGTCAGCAGGTCTGACCCCAATTGAACAGGAGATTTTGGACCCAAATAAGGGAATGTCTACTGGATGAGTGGTGTTGATCCTTCCAGTAGAAAGCACTGAAGATGATCTGGTGGCTCGTGGTGGATCAACACGTTACTAAGACAGTTAATGTTGTTTTTCTTTGTCACCCATCTGTATCTGCTGTTGAGGTAGCAGGGGGTGAAAGCACACAATATGTCTTTGCACTACTTGCCAATAGAGCCATATTCAACAGACACGGTTGGATTTTCTTAGGGAGTGATGGCCTATATAAGTTTGTAATATTAATGATATCAAATACAAGACAGCATAAATATCCAGGGTAACCTCTGCCCAATCCTCAGTCTATAAATAGCCTACATGGAGGCATCTGTGCACATTTAATTTGATGGGACTAAAATCAGCAGTGATTATCTATAATCAACCTGCTAATAATCCTCAGCCAATCAGATGTTTCATCCATAAACTATATCATATTTTATAATAAGATGATATTTACAATGGGGACGAGAGACCCTATGAAAAAGGTTATTAATGTAATCTTTTGGGAGAAAAAATATCTCATACTGACCTCTTGTATACTAGCTATTTGTTGTAAAGTCTGGGTGAGAACTGTTGTTCCTTTGCAGGCAGGTTTTATAGGCTGAGTAATCATTAGCTTAACAATGTATTCTACCATCACTTTGCATGCGCCTTGACAATAAATAATGGCATAGTGTATAATAGGGAACTACACAGGCACACCATCTGTAGTGCCTTTTTTGTTAGCATTTCTCACATTTATTATCTGATACGGTCAATTGTATTTTCACGTTACTGTTTTGGGAGGGCAAAGGGAGCAGAGCAAATTAATGGACTGTTTAAATGGGTCAACTTTTCCACATTCAGCCCTCCTGTGGTAAATAGAGCTAAGGAAATGTACCTGTCATGGAAAATGTGGAGAGGCGCTCCTGCCTGTCTGCTGCAAACTTTCCTTATCTTCCGGTAGTGTCGGGACTCCTCTAGCGCACAAAGTCAACTGTTTTTGGACACGGGAGGCAAGAAGAAGAAGAAGTTGGAAAGGCAGATATAGCCGACAAGCACAGTGAGTAAACCATGCAGCTTATAGGTATACGTAAATTCAGTCATTTTAAATGCGCTGTATGCGTGCTACTTTTAACCGTTTTTGTTGTGTTTTCTGTCAGGAATATCTCGCTGTCGCCCGTAGCGACGCAAGCCGTGTAGCGGTGGTAAAGTCGACTTTTAACAACAGGTGTGTGTCATTTTATTTAATTAACATTGCTCTATTTTGTATTATTTATCAGCCGATTTCAGACTTAACCACGTAGTAAAATAATCGAATCGTTTCCCCAAATATTCCGCCTTCACAGTCAGATAAAAGCAAACTTTAATAAAGACACGAAGTGAATATAATATGGAGTAACGTTAGCATTATTTTATTCTCAGTTGATAACGTAACGTAGCCTACGTGAAGGTTCGACCGTTGGAGTCGCAGCCGTTAGCAGCTCATCAAAGTTCTACTCCTTGAAAACTGAATTTCGACATAGTTTATCAAAGATTGGTGATCTACAAAAACAAGACACAAGATTTGTATGATTTGTTGTCTTGGAGTTTCATGTTGTATTCATTCTGTTAATGTCATTTACACTTTTACAAAACATGCTACTACACTTCTCCGTCTCAATGTTTGTTTTAAACGAATTCCCTCTTTGGTTAAACTTATTGTTTGTAAAGGAGTATTCCAGTTTGTACACTCTCTGTCATACAGACGCATGCGCCATTTCCTTGAGTGTTAAACTTTGCCTTTACAAGTTGCCCTGCAGGTATTACTGTACTGTACTAGAGCTTGCTCCAGGCATTCAAACAATGATGATGATGGGTGGGGGGAAGGTGTCAAGTTTTCAATGCAGTTTAGAATTGAAGCATTCCCACTGATTAGCTAGTTAGCCTATCCACACACGTTCCTCCTCACTTGAATTTCCTTTGATACAAAAAACAAATGGAGGGTAAAGTTTCAGATGGTAACATTACATGACAGGTGACAAGCTTGATGTTGGGATTAACAAATGGTTACTTTAGCCACTGAACTCCACCCGGTTCCTTGTATCCTTAGAGGGTGGGAACCTTACATAGTTCATGTTGTTTTTCACTTTACCACTCAAAACAACCTTTCACCAGGGCAGAGGCTTTCTGTGGGATTTTAAATTCTCCTGCATCCTGGTTCCTTTTTAGTCGTTTGTCATTTTTGGAATGCTAAAGTTGTAGACTAATTCCTGTCCTCTCATGAAATGAAAAACATGCCCAAGGGTCAGTATTTAGATCTCATGGGTAATCCTTTTTGACTGATGGACATGAGGCTTTTTAAATAGGCTACAAGAAAGAGGCTACAACTCTTGTACTTAAAAACTAGAGTTGCTGTACTAAGGCTTCACGGTATGGTGGCCAACAGGAAGAAAGAAATGTTGCTTATTTATTTAGTAATTTAAATGACTAAATAGACAGACAGACAGACAGACAGGTAGCTGTATCTTCACCATTGCAGGACATTAAGTCACTAAGTTCCTCTTTTTACTGCAGTGCCCTCAGGTTTCCTCATAAGATAATAGAAAAACAGGCTCTCCAGTAGTAAAGTCAAGAATGCTTTTTTTGCCAGTATTTAATCAAACATTTTTGCAGTAACGCAGTGGAGAGTTTATTCCTGATGTTTTGTCTTCAGGAGATCTTCTAGATGCAACAGCGACTGAGCTGAGCCAGTTAACCTGCGCTAAGGGTTCATGGTTCAAGGCACAATGCCCCAGGCTGCTGACATGATCAACCTGGGCTTCCTGTCTGACTCTGAGCGGGAGCTGATCCTGGAGGTGCTGCAACGGGACGGGGAGCTGAGACAGGCTGAGGAGCAGCGTGTGCGGTGAGAAGAAAGCAATTCATGTTAATAGTACTTCATGGTTAAATTACTTACTTCAGTTTCCCCCACTTACCATTGATAAAGGTACCAATCCATTCAATTCAAGGTATCACTAATTCAAGCTAAGTCATTCAGTTCAAGTATAACCTAACTTACCCTGTATTGAATGTTTAAGTGTATTTTGTAAAATTATTCACTATATACTTTGTTTTTACTACTTATACTACTAAGTGTGTAAGTATAATTTGGCACCAGTTTAAAAAAAAAAGCATTACCCAGCCCTAGTTGCTGATACACTAGAGGCCATGTAGTGGACTACAAAGATCTCATATCTTATCTTAAAGGTCCCATAACATGGTGCTCTTTGGATGCTTTTCTATAGGCCTTAGTGGTCCCCTAATACTGTATCTGAAGTTTCTTTCCTGAAATTCAGCCTTGGTGCAGAATTACAGCCACTAGTGTGTGTTCCTTGACCAACCGCCACTTTGCTCGTTTGAAAGCCATGATGTCTCTCTCTTTCTCATGGGTGGGCCAAATTCTCTGGGCGGGCAAAGCAGAGAAAGGGGAGGTAACCTTGCTCCTTATGACCTCATAAGGAGGAGATTCAGATCGGCCCATCTGAGCTTTCATTTTCTCAAAGGCAGAGCAGGATACCCAGGGCTTGGTTTACACCTATCGCCATTTCTAGCCACTGGGGGACCATAGGCGGGCTGGGGGAACTCATATTAATGTTAAAAAAACCTCAAAGTGAAATTTTCATGCCATGGGACCTTTTTAATATACAGATGTTTGTGTTGCAATGTGCACTACCTTGATTTCTGAAAGCATTTGTCATTTCATGATATTTATTAGGACTGCAATTGACAATTAATTAAAAAAAGTCATCATCAATTTATCTGTCAACTATTTTGTCTATAAATTTTGTTCTATAAAATGTCCATAACAGTGTCCCAGAGCCCAAAGTGGCATCTTCAAATTGCAATTTTTGTTTGACCAACAATCCAAAGACTAAAAATCACAGTTTATTATCAAACAGACGATGAAAAGCAGCAAATATTCATATTTGGAATCAGAACAGAAGCTGGAACTAGTGGATTTTTGCCATTTTTACTTAAAAATTGACTTCCACAATAAATCTTCTGGTAATGTAAAACCCAAACATGAATGATGTTTGTCATGTATCTAAGTGTGATACAGGGAAAAGTACAAAATGTTGCAATATTTAAAATAACTTACAGACACTAGACCACTCAAGAAGTTTCTCATAGGACAACTTCTCTTGTTCTTTAACATTCTTGTTGTTGTGTGTCAGGAGTTTGAAGGCAGAGTTGTTGGATGTGAAGAGGAAAGGGGCCAAACGTGGCAGTGGAAGATACAGTCAGCGTAGTTGTGGCAGATGCCAGGAGCCTCTGAGTCGACTGACAGTGTTCTCCAGCCAGTGTAAGATTTGCAATCACCATGTGTGCAACAACTGCCAAACAGTCCTCTCCAAAGGATCGTGGCTGTGCACCGTGTGTGCCAAAGAGTTGTAAGACATTGTTTTGTTTATACTCTCCATTAACTTGACAGAATAATTGAAATTTGTGTTATTGGTCAACAAATATTCAAAATGTGCAAACGCCCCTCTCAATTACCAACCGTAGCATGTGTTGTTGACTGCAATAGATTTATCTCTGAAAAGCCAGAGCTGTTTATTTTTACCAATGTATGTATAAATCATAACAGCAGTGCACAGTATGTTGCAAAATATTATTGAGCTCACATGATGGGTAACCATTAAAAAAACCCCATTCAAATCTGTTATGCAACTGATAAAGGACTGTAAATTCTGTTAAATTTAGACCTTTTTAAAAGTATTTATGTTGGATTCTAGGGATCTAAAGAAAAGGACAGGTGACTGGTTCTACGATCAAAGGGTCAACCGTTTCTCCACGACGCCTGGACACGACCTTGTGAGAGTCTCCCTGAAAAAGAAAACTCTGTGTGAGTACAGGAAGAGGAAGTGGGAATTGACTGTTCAACCAGGAATGTAAACAGCTCTCTAACTGGGCCAAATTAAATACCCACAGTCACTGGAATGTAGTCCCAGTGCAACAGTAGGAGAGATTTGTTAAAAAAAAAACTGCAGTAACATGATAGCATTTTGTTTTACTGGTCTGGAAGTGTGATTTATCTTTTGTTCTGTGTCATAGCAAAGAAGCGGGAGACGGCAGGAGAACTGCTGTTGAGAAGTACGGAAATAAACCCTGATCTTCCCACTCCTATGCCGCGGGTCAGGCAGAAAAAGCCGATAACAGATAACAAAGGGTGCGTCATTATTCTTCACAGATCAGTTTTAGAAATGTTAATGGATTCTCAGACTCAGATTAAGAACATCTCAACCTTTTGTCGTATTTTTCTTTTTTTTACAGTCATTCAAACGAGAATTCAGGATCAGTTGCTTCAAAGGCAGAAGTTTGGTCAAAACCAACACACAGTGACATAGAGTCTGCAGAAAACAACAGTATAAGTAGCAGTAAAACAGACACTGAGTCTGGTCATGTGACCCCTGAGCAACAAAGGTAAACTCACCTGTAGTTGCTCTTAAAGGTACAAACACTACACAATAACTTTAGGGCAACATTTTAGGCAGGAAGTGTAGTGGTTTGCCCTCCTCCCCCATAGATGATCATTCTAAAGTAATCTAGTCTGAGACTGAAACAGCCAAGCTTGGGTCAGTTCATTTTTAAATACAAACTGCATTGTAGTTTGTTAAAAAATCCTCCAATGATCAGATAAATAAGAGTAATCGCAATACTTTGTTTTTACTATACATTTGGATTAGTTGACCTGCAATTCTAAACATCATAGTTTCCACTAAAATAAGACAGAAGTGTTATAGTGGAGACTATGCTGAGGGATCATCTGTTGTCACTTAAAGTGCTGTACTGTTCATCTTTATTTGCGGTTAAAGTAAAACCCACAGATGGCATACAAAACTTGCCAAGATGTCCTGAATGCCAGTTTCAGGCTAACTGGGATGAGAGCGTAGACATGTAGACACTAGTTAACACACAATTTGAAGTTATTTTAAATGTCAAAAGTTGTAGCTGTAATTAATAATGATTTGTATCATCACACAGGAGAGAGAACCGCTCAGTTCAGTCCAGCCCAGCAGGGTCCACTGTTTCCAGTCTGACTGCTCCAGTCAAAGCAGATATCGTCAGCGTTGACGGTGCCAACTCGGAAGTTGTACAAACTGTACGACTCTTTAAAGTGACATGGTCATGTTTCTGTCTCAAACTATTATGTTTTTTTTCTGTGATGCTCAGTTTCTGTCATTACAGGCAGCGGATGTACAACTGCTCAGTCCGACCCTGGAGATAGATGTTGATAGACTCTTTAAGAAGAGCATCAAACGATCTCCAAACCCTCCTGGTTAGAAACTTAATATTATCAAGTGCAATTCTGTTGTTCTTCTTCCACAATCAAACATTGTGTGTATCGCAGCTTAATTGCTGGTCTGTGTGTTTATAACAGAGTGTGTTTCGACACTGGACCTGCGTGATGGACTTGACACATCAAAGGCCTCACTGGTCAACAGGAGCCATTCTGTACCAGGCCTTGACATACAGGTAAGAATCTAAGTTTTGCTTACTCTCATACTGTTTTCTCATGAATCTGTTGTCTGTTTGATAAAGGCTTTAAAAAAATGTTTTCATCAACTTAATTGCCTGGAAGTGGATTTTTTTTTTTTTGCCATGCTCTTGCTCAAAACAAACCTGTTTAGTGGCTGCATTTAATTCTGATCTTTTTGAGGCCATTTTCAGGCTATTTCTGGCTCTGCTGTGGTGGATTATTTGCTGCGTTATTTGTTGAATGTCACTACCAAATTGTAAGAACAAGGAACGCTAAAGCTTGGCATTTACAGTTGATGTTTCAGATGTTTATTCATTCTTCTGATATTTAAATTGACTGCAATTTGACTAAAATTTGTTTATTTTTTTTGAATAACACCTCATTGCTGACAACACACATCTAATGAGGGTAAAAATCCCACTGTTTGTCTATGATCAGCCTTCTAAACGTGTATTATGTTGCCACAGGAAGATGGTGAGGAAGAGGAAGATATTGACAGCTTGGTTAGCTTTCATAAAAAGACAATGGCTTCGAGCTCCTACAGCCTGCATAGCTCAAGGGTAAAGTATTGACATTTCTCACAGCTCGCATTAGTCCTCTAAAGGCTCTCTGAAGAGCAGCTCATTATGTCTGTCAGAACGGAACTGATGTTGGATAATCTGAACGAGCATCTATAACCTCAGGATATCCTCCAGCAAGTTAGGAAGTGTGAAATTGGTATGTAAAGTCTTCCAAAATGTGTCTATAGTTGCCAAAGCTTCAAGGAAAAGCACAGCTGGGGGCAGCATATACACTGTCACTCTTGATTTAGATATTGACAAAAACATCCTGATCTTTGCTTATTTGTTTAGTCCTTTTTGTTAACACTCCAGCATATATGTGTTATATATGACTTTTCTTTTGTTATTTCTAATGTGTATATGTTTAAACTGGGATCTGCAGCATTAAGCCTTTAGAGCATGCCTGTCCAAATAATATCTAAATGTCAATATTTAGTGTCAATGAAACTTGTTTTTGTATGTTTCTTCAGAGCACACTGGGCAGCATGATGAGTATTTACAGTGAGGCAGGAGACTTTAACAGTGTGGAGGTGAGCGGAGACCTCATCTTCTCTATGAGCTACGACGAACACACCCAAAACCTCCACGTCTTCATCAAAGAGTGCCTTGGGCTGGCCTACGGCGATGCCTCACGGCAGCTTTCCCACCCGTAAATATATGAAAAACTTTCCTGTTTTCCGGGCGTAGCTGTAATGTCATGTGTCCATGAGGCAAAACGCATCATTTCAAGCAGAGTTTGCTCAAACTTTGACCTTCAGAGTGCAGATTGTGGCTTTGACATTTTTCTACAGCACACACCCCCCTCAGTGATGTTAACACAGCTTTGATCAGTTTAGATAAGAAGTTGCCGTGTTTACAAGTCTTGATAGTCTCATCCCAGAGGTGATTACTGAGCTTCACAGGAAATTCAATGTCAACAGATATTTTTTTCATAGCTTTTAGGAAATGCAGCAAACGAACCACTTGCCATTTCCGGGAGAAACACTGTTTGAAATATCTTTCTGTTTTTGTGTTTCAGTTACGTCAAATGTTATCTACTCCCTGACAAATCTCGCCAGAGCAAAAGAAAGACCAGCATCAAGAGAAACACGGTCAACCCGGTTTACAAAGAAACACTGAAGGTGTGATTATAACTGGCACATACATATATATATATATATATATATATATATATATATATATATATATATATATATATATATATATATAACTGTTAACCTTATTCTGTTGATTTAATGACACTCCCTGATTAGTGACCTTGTGCCATACCGCCTGCAAATAATGACCACACCTACAGAGACTTGAAGACTGATATTGACATTGCAGATTAGAATAGCTGTTGTCAAATATTGATTTTAGTTCAATGTAGAATCGGTTTAAATCCAATGACAAACAAAGCTGCTGAAAGGGCAGCAGCTGGATGACTCAATTCATACAAGACTATGACTTTTGGATATGCTTTTTAAAGAGGATGTAATTATTTAGAAGATTTTAGATGCAACTTCTGATAAGATCTGAATTTGTCTTCTGCTTTAATCTCTGTTCCATAATTTATTTAAAACCCCCTCAGCACCAGAGTATGTATATATATATATATATATATATATATATATATATATATATATATATATATATAAAAAAAAATGTGTGTGTATGTGTTTCAGTATTGAGACAGGCTTTTGATCCATCCGGTCTTTTTCCCTCATCTCCCACTACCAGTACTCTATCAGCCGCTCTCAGCTGTTCACCCGCTC
Organism: Sander vitreus; assembly: GCF_031162955.1. Classification (NCBI taxonomy): domain Eukaryota; kingdom Metazoa; phylum Chordata; class Actinopteri; order Perciformes; family Percidae; genus Sander; species Sander vitreus. The sequence continues at coordinate 13,321,431 of NC_135864.1, forward strand.
CATGTTGATATCAGTCTGGCATCATGGTCGTTTCAGCCGCAACGCTTTCCTTGGAGAGGTGGAGATCCCTCTGGACACCCGAGACCTCGACTCCCCGTACGAGGACCGCGTGGCTCTCATGGCGAAGGTAGATCAGAGAAACTGGATGTGGTTTTTCTTTAGCGTACCATGAGTACCCTGTGGATTTTCTTGTACAAGAATACCTCTTGTGGAGGATGGATTTGTTTGCTTTTGTGTCCGTTGTGTAGTCTAGACAAAATAATGTAAACCCTTCAAGGAAATGGGACTGAAAGGTGTCATTTATCCATTTTCTTGTAATTTAAAGTTTCTGTTTACATTCAGTGTTTCTCATGAGATCTAAAACGTGTTAAATGCATTTCCTTCCTCATAAAACATAACCAATTTTTCTTAAAAGTTTGAAACCTGCGTTGTTGGCATACATGTTTACTTGCTAGCAGTCTTCTTCTTCCCTGTCTTTGCTGGTGTTTCATAGTGCATTACGTCCTATGCAGATCTGTGGAAGAGTGTGAAACCATTGGCAGGAATGTGAACCTCGTCACCCGCATGCACATGCAGCCTTGTGCATGAGATTAAACAAAAAGGGGACCCACAAGTAAAATATTGCTGCATAGCGCTACTAGAGGTCAAAAAAAGCATTGGGTACCTCTTTAAACCTCTTTTGTATCAATTATAAATACTTTTGCTACGAATATGTTTAATGCTATGTTGAATACAGTTTGTCAGAGAAAACAAAAGTCTGGCAATCAAGTGAGTTGTCAAACAAACAAGAGAGAGCAAAAAGTGCTCCAAAAGGCAACATTGTGTGTGGTAAAATTGCACATAGCATGGGTATAAAAACTGAAGTAAAAGAGGCTATTAAGGGGGCAGTCTTAAATCATGGCAAAGTGACGAGGAGGAACAGCGGTCATTAGCTGAAACTAACCGAGGTATTACTGACATGAAGGACACAGTTGATTGACAAAGTTATGCAAGCTAACAAACAAGTGTTTTTGACTGCCATATTTGACAGAACTAATCAGTGCTGATCAGATGATGATCACCAGTGCACATCACCACAGCATGTTTAAAATCCGTGGCCGAAAAGTCTAAGCAAATCAAAACAAGGTGAAGCTATTGATTGGCTGTGAGTAGAGCCTGACCTGTATAGATCTTGGCTCTCACAGATATATATCTTTATGAATATGTTGGCAGATGTGTAAACACTAAGATTGTGTTTGAGGTCATTTAGAAAGTGAGAATCCATTACATATTTAGTCAAGTTAAAAACTCACTTTTTAAAATGGGTGAATTGTTAATCTGCACCCTTCTTCTTTTTTATGACTAATAACCAAATTAAAGTAACTATTTTTGTCTACATTAAGTGTTTAATAGTAGGTATTGTTAATGAGATTTTTCTTCCTGTATTTTCTTGTGGATTTCTTGTGTCTTAAATATAATACTATAATGTACTTTTCTTAGTCAGCCCCTGCTGTGCCATCTACAGCTTTTGCTCAGTACAAAGGAGAGTTGGTGATCTCCTTGAAGTATGTCACACCTAAAAAGCCAACAACTGAGAAAACCAAAGGTAAGACTATGATAAGAAGCTCTGACTGTGTTTGATACACTTTGGCTTGATCTTCTAAGAGTGTCGGTCTTCTTCTCCTCAGGCAAAAAGTCTGTGATTGAGGGAGGAGAACTGCAGGTCCTAATTAAAGAGGCAAAGAATTTGATGGCAATGAAACCAGGAGACACCTCAGATAGCTTCGTTAAAGGGTTAGTGATAAAGTCTCCAGTCTTAAAATGACACATTGCATCCCCATACAAGCATTTCTCTTTCAAGATTTCCCTCTATTTATGATTCTGTAGGTACTTGTTCCCAACTAAGACAAAGACCACAAAGAGGAAGACTCCAGTTGTGAAGAAGAACCTGAACCCCCACTATGACCACACATTTGTGTACAAGGAGCTGGCTTTGGAGCAGCTGGAGGAGATGTGTCTGGAGCTGACCGTGTGGGACAGAGAAGCCATGTTGAGCAACGAATTCCTGGGAGGAGTCCGTCTCAGCTCCGGAGAAGGTAAAAGATAGAATTCAATACATGACGTTTCTTTTCACCTGGCTTTTTAGGGCTGTCAGAAGTGTTTTTGTGAGAATTTATCAGATCTTTCTCCTTTGTGGGTTACTTTGACAATTGCTCTTAAGTGAGATCTTGTTAGGCCTATTTCCTCAGTTGGTAAATTGTGAGTATCATAAATGGAAGAATCCACCTTTTGTAAATGGGACTAAAGCTGATGGTTTAGGTTTTTGGGGAGGTAGATTATTTAATTGGTTGTTTTGGCCTGAATTGGTTTGGGTACTTTTTTTTAATTGTTTTTCATGTTGCACTCCTACCCATCTAGACGTGGCCTAACACTAGAGTGAAGTAGAATTGAAATAAAAAGAGAAAGTAATACCCTTTTCTAGTTTAAATAGTTGCATAATTGTCTTTTGTGAGAAGGACACACTTATTTTTAGATTACTGCTGGGGCACTATCAAGGCTTCCATGTGTTTCCCCCAGTGTGAAAGTAAAAGCAATTTGCCATCATTAATAGTAAAAAAGACTCTGCACTCATTTTACATTCAGGATTACATTCATGTAATCTTCACTCCTGCAGGCACTGTAAAAATAGGAAAAGAGGAAGTAGAAATGGACTCAGTTGGAGAGGAAGTCAGTCTTTGGAAGAAGATGATGCAGTACCCCGACTCGTGGGCAGAGGGCACTCTTCCACTGCGCTCCACTATGGTGAAGGGCAAATGAGGACGGCATACAGGGCTCAACCCTGGAAAATAATCCAGAGACTGAAATGGGGAGACGATGTGGGGTCAGAGACAAATAGGAGATTGTGGATTAATTTTCTTTGCAAGATTGTCAGACCAGAAGCGTGTCTACCGCTGATTGGCTGTAAGCAGATACAGTGACAGTTCATTGGCCTGCTAAACACCAAATATCTGCTCACACTGAAAATGTGCCAAAACATCACAACGATAAACCCTGGATAGATTTTAAGAGCAGTGAAAGTCATTTTATGTTTTTAAATTCAGGCTGTATATATTATTGCAATTCAAATTCATGCACAACACTGATGCACTCATGAACAGAGAGTTGTAATATGTCACCTTTTTCTTTATAATTGTGTACAGAATTACATTGATGCGTGGGAAAACAAGTCATAAACTGGTAGTTGCATCTAACAAATTGTAATACTATCGTGTACAAATTATATTTATATATGAGTTGCATGAAAATTAGATTATAAATTATTAAATTTGTCTATTTACAGCTATAAATGTAGATTTTAATGTTTAACTGTTTGATCAGAGCCGTGTTTACCATGAATATTCTGTTCACCTAATAAAAAATGTACTAAACCCAAAGACAAAACATGCTTGATTGTCCATACGAGCTGGATTTAAAAATAATCTGTTGATAATATAATCAGAAGTGGTTGTCAGAATTAGTTCTTATTAAATATCGGACAAGAACAGGGACTTAACAAAAATTACCAATCCACATCCTGTATCCAACCTAATTTTATGATATATCTATGGTTCAAAATGTATTTCTTCTTTTACTAATGTGTCTTATTCAGGCTTGTCTGTATTTTCTGTAGCTGTAAAGTCTGTTTTCTGTCCTCCGTGCCTTTCAGATGATTTTTGAGAGAGAGAAAACCGTGCTAGCACTTCAGTGTTGTGTAGTGATCACATTTGAACAAGAGAAAGTGCCTTCTTGTCCTCTTTTCCCTCCTAATGTCCCTCTGGACCTGGTTTCTGGTTGTTTGTCCTTCCTCATCTTGTGTTTGGTAATACTAATGAGCGTATCACTGTGGCAACCAGAGAGGTTTATTAAATTAGTCACAGAAGTCCCTGTGGAGCTCCAGCCTCTCTCTCTCCTCTTCATCCAGCAGGAAGCTATCGATGTAGGAGAACAGCTCATCCGATGCCATCGGGGTAATAAAGCGTTCGCGGTCCATTCCAAGCTTGTCCAGCAGCAACATGCTGAAGTAATATCTGGAAATTCTGAATGCTTGTCTACAGAAAAACACAAATTTGATTTATTAAAGTAACACTCCATCTGCTACTTTGATAACATTAAAGCTGCTCTAATCAATATTTTTTTATAAAAAGGATTAGAGAGTTGCTCATAGTGACGTATCTACAGATGATTATAATCCGACTCTGCAGTTTCCTTCAGCTCTATGGAGCTTTGTCTTTTACCTCAATTTTTTGGGTTTTCCAGATGACAACTTTACTGTTTTTAGTTCACTTTCACTGCTCACCTCCAATAAACCCACAATATGTTAACTGCTCAGCACCAAACAACAAAGTTAGTGTCTAGCTGGTGAACATAGTGCAGTGTTTAGCAGTTAAAGAGAGAGAGAGAGAGAGAGACCAAAACCGAGCTAGAAGTAAAGTGATTATTGGACTTGCGTTGATCAGGTCGCCAGAAACACGACTCCAAATAAATTATATTGTAGCTGCCTGATGTGTAAATAAGCAGCTGTTTGCTTACAGGTTTGCACTGTACTGTAATGCACTGTAACCAAAATGCAGCTATTGCAGTTTTAAAGCAGAATGTTAATTAGTGCCTTTGTAATGCTCTCTTGCTTACATTTATGGTGATATCAGTTTGACAATGAGCCCTAAAGAACGTCCCTGTTCAGATGTATACACTTTCCTCATCTACTTCTACTGTACCATAGTGATGTCTGCTTGCCTACATGTCCTAGAGTGCCCATTACACTCAAAGAATGTGCCTCAATATGCTTCCCTCACTCAGCTGGGATTTGTGTGTCAGAGAGACTGAAGAGATTTTCCAGTCTGGAAAAAGTGAGCAGTACCCCTTACTCAAAATACACAGTTGGTGGAATAATCTATATCTTTGCCTCTTCTAAGATAAACTAGTCCCTACATGCTTGTGTCTGATGCAAAATGGTGGACTTTAAAATAATTTCTTACTCATTGATTCTCATGAGAACCAAAGCCAGGTGGTCCTATTGATGTTCTGTCAGTCTTGTCAAAAACCCATTACTGCTATTTTTAACGGGGGTAATCCTTCAAGTGGATTTTTTTCCACAGAGGATCCCTTTTTAATAGGAGGCTCCTGACATTTAAATAGTGAGGAGAAACAACTCCTTACTGTTAATGAAAATGATAGTTATATGAAGCCATCTCAGGATGGAATTTTTCAACTAAATGAACGTTTCCCCCACAGAATAAACCATAAAACTGCTGAATAACTAAGAGATGAAGTATTTCACCATTACCTCAAACCCTCGATGACTTCAAAGCTGAGCAGACTTTCTTTAATGCGACCCGTCTCACGAGGCGGGGAGCCCAGGAGCTCGATCACGGTTACATGCCGCAAGTCTAATCCACAGTCTGATTTCTGGTTGGAACAAGGGGAAAAATGTAAAGGGATTTTTTGTTTTGTTTATTTAAACTTCGCTTAAAAACACCAGAAGCAAAAACATTTTCTCACTTGTATCATGATGTTCTGCAGCTGGTAGTCTGGGTCAGATATGTTGGGCGCAGACATGATCAGCAGCCTCCTCTTTTCATAAAACTGATCCAGGAGAGCGGAGGCTGTCTTTACATCTGATTTAATCTCCATTGCTACAAAGGCACAAAATCACAATTGCATCCTGCATTTATATCTTCTCATATATAAGTATACTATTGTGTTCATGCTGCAAATTCATAAGCATGATTGCCACTTTCATGCAGACTCACGAACACACTCGACAGGGTCTCCTCCCCAGTTGCCGTTGAACTGGCAGACACGACTAGATACGCCCCTCCGTTCATATCCTCCCTCACATTGGTATTCACATGTTGCACCGTAGTTATTCCCATCAGAGGAGCAAGTGAGGAAGCCGTGCAGAGGTGGAGGTAGCTCTGGACATCTTCTCACTGTGGAAATAAGAAATTCAATGTGTCATCAAAGTTATAATGCTGTCTTTAAGTTAATGTGTAGTATTTAAACTCATTTCATATGTCAACTTACCCTCAACACGTACAATAAACTTGCAGGCCGCTCTGTTCCTGGCTTGATCATACACTTTGTATCGGATAATGCTTGCTCCCTCTTTAAAGTCAGTGCCGGGCTCCTGGCCTACTAAAATTACACTGCAGAGAGACAACTACTGTAAAGGCTGAGTGTTTAATTCCATTTTAAAGTGAACAGGAAAGGGAAGCAAAGGAAAGGAGCGACATACTTGAGTGATTTATCAGCAGTATCGGTAGCAGCGGGGGGGTCCCAGGTCACCTTAGCAGTGAGTTTCCCAGGCTCGGCCACCTTGAGTCTGGACGGAGGACACTTGATCTTTGGAGGATCTGTATCTGAAACAAACAGTTGGAAAATTACAACAATATTGGAGATTTTGCAGGAAGAAAATTCATCTGTACTGTTAGCAGTCATATAGAGCAGCACATGAAGATCTGAAAGACAGCAGACCACAGCTCTGGGTTCATTTAAAGAACAGATGAGCAGGAAATATGCTTGTTGTGTGACTGTAAACCTGTGACACACATGGCTTGTGAAAGATGAAGAAAAACGTGACAGCAAGACAGACTGCCTGAATTTCGGTCAATGAATCAGAATCATATTTATTACCAAAGTACGTTTTCACTTGCAAAGGAATATGCCTTGGTGTAAAACAATAAACATGTTAAAAGGGAATAAACAATAATACTGCTACAGTCAAACACATAAATACAGAATAAATAATATATATATATATATATATATATATATATATATATATATATATATATATATATATATATATATATATATATATACACACACACACACACTACAATAAAAAGTATGTAAAAAGACTATAACAAAATAATGAACAAACAAATAATAAATACCATTATGGCATAAAGTTAAACATGTAGTTGACAGTTCAACAAAGACTTTTGAGTTTAAACATCTGGTTAGCTTCTGCAAAAATAAGACCTTGATATATACCTTCACAATCTGGCTGTGCTCCGCTCCACGATCCCTTGCGCTCACAGGTGCGTGAGTGTTGCCACTCGATGCGATAGCCTGGGTCGCAGGTGAAGTCGCACCTGGAGTCCACCATGAAGCCATTAGTGCAGGTGTATCTGCCATGAGGAATGAGGGGCAGCACATGGCATCGCATCCCTAAAAGAAAATCACACAGGTCATGAATTAATACTTATATTTAAAAAAATAAAAAAAAACATAATAACCTAAAACAGCTGGGCAATGTAGGCTTTTGCAAATGTTACTCAAACACCAGTAAATAGTGCATTTGTTGGGGACTATTTTCAGCAGTGGATTAATAAACATTTTGTGCAAAGTTGAGATTTTACAGCAGCAGATGGTATATGTGGTATTGACCCAAAATAAACTACAGCGCCAGTGTGTTTATTGTAATCAAGGAACATGTACGCCAGTGCAATGGTATGTTTTGAATAAGGATAAAGTAGAATATCATCCTCATATGGGAATTTAAAGTCACAATGTCCACATACTGCGGCAGTAAGCAGTCCCAGACCAGCGTCGGCTGGCGAGGCACTGAATGGAGCTCTTCCCCAGCAGACGGTATCCTCGATCGCAGCTCATCTCACAGCGGGTGCCCAACGTGCTCCTATGGGCCCCGCCTCGAGGGGAGTGGCAGGTCACCTCTCCATTGGTCAGACTCGGAGAATGACACCAGTGTGGATCTGTGTTTAAAGAGTAACCAAAACCCAAATCTGTGTGAAGCACTAATTGGTGGAAAGCAGGGTACTGAAGTGTTGTATACTTGAATACCAGAGGTGTTAAAGGAATAGCTTGTCGTAGACAGCAGTACTGTCTGGTGGTATATATTGTCATATCACACACCCTAGTGAGTGAGTGAGTGAGTGAGTGAGTGAGTGAGTGAGTGAGTGTGTTTTTCCATACGCACCTTTGTAGTCTAGTTGAGGGGCATAGTCTTCTTCTACAAAGTCATTGGAGCTGTCATGTACTGTGGTCCCCGAGCCAGCTGAAAAAACAAACGTCAGACATGAGGAAACATCAAACACAGCTTGAACATTTCTTAGGTGACCGTGATTCTCCCCACACAATCTCTTTACCATAACTTCTTTTCAGGTTTCCTTTAACACAAGATCAATAACATTCCAGTCCATAGACACCTGGATTTGCAATCAGTGATGCTAACAGAAACCACTGAGGGTTTTAGACCTGAGAGCGGGGTCAGAAAACATGGAATTTTTGATTATTTTTTTTTTAAAAGGAGACAGACATTAGTGCAGAGAAAACATGTTAGACTTGTAGTGTTTTCTGGCCTTTTGAAAATGATAATAACGTTCACTACAAATTAGGACTAACGGCATGTTTTCATTACTCAATTGAAGATTTTCTCTCATCTCTTTTTATGTAATAAGCAGAAGGGTGTGTGTGGTATACTATGGCCTTCATTCTAAAGTTTGTCTTTCTGCACAATAAATCCTTTTCACTATTATCCTCCTCTCTGGCTCAGGCACATTATACGTTTTGAAATCCCAAAAATGACTCCATGTTTAGAGCTGAGTGCCAAACTTTCCAGTCTGTCAACCTCCACCCCCATCTCAAGGCAGTTCCTGTGCTTCCTTTGCTTCAGCTCAAACAATCTGTTTTCTGGCTCTCAACCAAAGTTTACTTTAACACAGTTTCTAATAATAATGCTGCATCACATTCAACTTCCCTTTCTATGAAAGCTGCTTCAGATAGTTCCAGCCATGTGTGGATTAAACCTATCGTCAGCAATTTTTCTCATAATGAGCCAGATGTTCCACTCAGTAACACTTCCCCGGACTAATATTTCCCAAGTCCCCTCACAGAGAATTAGTCACAGAGGAAATAAACAAGCTAAGATCATCAGTCTGATGGTCTGCACTGCAGGGCTCAAGTACAGACAATCCACAAAATGAATATAATACAAATTTGTGTAGCAGAACCCTGCTTTTCTGAATTTTCTACTCCACTTATTAATGTTACAACTTCACAGATTGATCTTGTGAGCCTTTAAAGGGGCCCGACCCACAGGTTGAGAACCACCAAACGGTAGGCTTTGTACAGTAAAGTAGTTCAAACTAGCTGCTTATGCAGTATTAATATCTAATATCCATGGATGTATTAAGAGAATGCTAATATCCGATAACATGTCAGTCACATGGGGCCATTTTTAGAAGAACAAGTAGGCTACTGTTACTTTTGATAATACTTCTGTTAAGCAGGATTTTGAATGCAGAACTTTTACTTGTGGTGTAGTATTTTTACACACTGGTACTTTCAAGGATCTGAATACGTCTACTAAAAGTGTAGACTACCAACACAAAGACACACACAATGCATCATGCACCACTCACAGTACTGACTTTACCACAGAGACATGCACGTTGTAGACTTAGACTTAAAAGAAGCAGGGATGAGTCACACCAGAGGAAGGTGTGTAGTTTGACAAATGTAAAAGGCTTCATTTATCTCTAATGACAAAGGTGACCAGCATCCTTTCAATCACTCTGCATTAGCATCTGAGCTTGGGTGGATCTCAGGTCAAGCTGTTATCTCTGCAGGATTAATGGAGGCTTTAGCACACTTGGCCCGGAGGGGGGACTGCTCATTAATTAACTGGCAGTGATTGGAGCCGAGTTGTAATTAAACTGCCTGGTCAGCAAAGCAGAGGGGCTCCTTTTAGAGGGAGGCAGCTCAGCTACAAGCTTAATTTAAGTTCAGTTTAACTGGAGTCTGCTGCATCCCTTCAGTTCTTTATTCCTGGAGGAAGGAGTGGGCTCCATTTGCATGCATCCAGTTGCCTCAAAAAATTCAGCACATCTGCATCTAATACAGTTGATATTACTGCTGAGATGACGGTATTTCCCTTCTGACGGGATTCGGATGTTTGCGTGACTTGAGCTAGCAATCATGATATAAGGTTTTTAATTTGTACAACTTTTGTTTAAGTACTGAATTATATTACGTATTGTTTGGACTCACCTGTGAAGTATAAAATTAACACAGCAACAAAGCGGCTGAGGAGCATTTTAGAAACACAAGGATGACTCCTGGGGGTAATACAAAGTTTTTTGCGCAGGTTGGTTCAGATCCCAGATTCCAGCTGAAAAAGTACAGAGTTATAATCCAGACAAAGTTTGCAATTAGTATCATATATAACAAACGACTTTAAAAACAACAACTTTAGGCTACTTAATCATCACCGCTGAGGACAATAAGCCTCCCGTCATACCGGAGTCTCAGCAGTTTTTGAAAAAGATCCTTCTAGTTCATCATCAAAGGCAAACACCACTTGGTGGCGCTATCGGACCTCTAGTGCGTTTCCTCCCATCGCGGCATTAAACCATGGATGTATTAAACATGATGATTGAGCCATTTTATAAAACCCCGCCCCTCCAAAAGCTCATAAACCCAAAAAAGTGAAGGTTATTATAAGCCACAGATGAAAATACAGATCGTCCATTCAGAAGAGATCATTTATTATCACTGATAGACAGTATAACTTATTGTGATACATAGTGATTATACATTCATGATTTCCCCTGATTATGACACTCATATAATCCTCATCCTCAGCCATTCCTTATGGGAATAAGGTTATAATAATTATGTATAATATCCTGTATTTATACATAGGCCTAGCACTTTACAAAAACAAGTAGGCACAAAGCGCTTCAAATAGGCCTACATAAAAACAGAAAATACAGTGTGCAATTAGGCTACAAAATAGATCTCATAGGTTTCGTGTAATATATGTCTATTGTCCACTTACACGATTTAATGTAGGCCTATTTTGTTTTGAAAGTGTCATCCCATGTAGGCCTTAATTTAGTTAGAATATGCCCCACAGGCAGCCTAAAATATAAAATAACCCATGCGATGTAATGTAGGTTACATTACATTATGTAGTCCATTCAACTGTGTCACATCACCAGAGGAATAATGCATTTTATCATAAAGTCAGATAGCACGAGACAGGAAATAATGCTAGTGCCCTCAAAATAAAAGCATACATTTGAGCGAGGTTGAAAGACTTGGTGATAACTGTGACTCTAAAACATTAAGCAAGGGCTGTGTCTGAATTGGTTGAAAGGGATTATTTCTAGATTGGTGGGGACAAAATGGACCCCAATTTAACCTTGAAAAGAAAGAAAACATACTCATGAGTAAAAACTTTATCCCTAAATGTTGTTTTAGAAGGTTCAATTGTTACGATCACATTTAAAGTCAGAATTGTAAGACAGCAAGTCAAAAACTAGACTTGATTCAAAATTATAAACTAGTGAGCCAAATCTTTATTTATTTATTTCATGATTTGACTTTGGCCTTCAGCCCAATTTTTAATTTACTAGGCCTACTGGTATCTCATGATTTGATTTAGCAAAATGATTAGATTTCCTTAACCAAATTTATGAAATTCTGAGTCATTTTTTTAACCTTTTGATTTGAAATTATGAGATGTTAAGGCTTATGTCTTACACTTTTGACGTATTTATCATTATTTTTGATTTAGGCCTACCTCAAGTACATTAGCTATTATAATCTTTAATCAAGCTTAACTTTACATTAACATAATAGGACAGTTTTGAAGAGAAAACCCCACTAAATATTCCTCCTCACATTCTTCATGTGTGTATTTAAAATAATAGTAACGTTAGTGTTTTCAGTTGGTGATAATTTTGAAAGCTGTATGTTGCCGTTTTATTTTGAAAGATATACACGTTTGTATTTTATTTTGAAAGCCGAGTTTGACGGTAATATGTTAATAAATATAGTTAAATGTCGCTGCTGACTTGACCATGGACTGTTTTAAGCTCTTTTTTTCCTTTTAGGAAAATGAATCTGGGTTAGTGACGACACTTCCCCCTCTCCTCGGATTTATCCCTGAAGTTTTTTTCTCTCCCTCTCCTACCCTGGCGTTGTGAAGTCAACTTTTCTCTCTCTTTTTTTCCAGTATAAAGTAAAAACAGTAACTTAAACCATGTCGCCGCCGTCTCGACGGCTTCAGACGAAGCCAGTGATTACCTGCTTGAAGACTTTCCTCATTTCCTACAGCCTCATATTCTGGGTGAGCTGCATGTCATGTAAGGGGGGTCAACGACAACAAGCTAAAGGAGCAACAATGGGCTAAAAGCGGCGGTGCCAACGAGGCTAACGTACTTTCCTCGGATGACGACAGGGTCTCGCACACGGAGTTAAATATTTAAAGTAATATCCTCAAGTTAAAGTGGAGCTGGTTTATGTTGACATAAATAACCACTTGTTGAAAATGTACCGACCGTTGGAGCAGATGTGTCCAGTCAGATTTAGCAACGTCCCAGTGTCCTGAAAACAGCCGTTAGCTATTTTCTGTCCCTGATTTAGAAAAACATTTTATCTACAGTTAACTAGCTACAGTGAAACTTAGTTATTAGTTGAATATTGTCAATTGGAGGTTAGTTGTATATGGTCAATTGAAGGTTAGATTTAACAATAATTATTGTTTCACAGTCCAACTTAATTATAACGTTACGTTAAACTGCAACGATTAATCGATTGACAGAAAATGAATCGTAGCTATTTTGATAATCGCTGATCACTTCGTTTAGTCTTTTGTCAAGTTAAAATGCAGTAAAACTTTTTTACAGTTAGGCTACATCATTTCATGTAAAAAGCTAATGTTGGGGCTGCAATTAACAAAGCCATTTTTTTCATGATTAATCATTTAGTCTATATTATATAATCTATACACATTTGAGAAGCTGGAACGACAAAATTTTTCTATGTGTTTTTAAGGAAATTACTTAAGACGATATGTTACTTATCAAAATAGTTGCCTATTCATTTTCTTTTGTTTGACTAATCGGTTAATCTACTTATTGTTGCAGTTGACATAACAGACTATGAAAACAGAAATTTTCTTTAAAAAAAAAAGCAACATTTAAATAATTATTTATTGCTTCATTGTTACGTTTTTATTTTTGGAAACTATTCTTCTATATGTTGAAATATATGCTTGCCTGTAGGCAGAATTGACAACTTTTCTAATGTCCAGCTGTGGGGAAAAAAGATAAAAACATTTGCATTCCATCAGATTCTAGTGTCCAGCAGTTCTGCTTTTATGTTAGTGTAAGGTAGTTTGGGAAAGTATTAGTGTACAACTCACATAAAAACTATATGTTAGGCTAGCAATTAATTGGAGTTTATTAATTGGATTGGTTCATAGGGATTGGTTTAGCATCAACACTCTATTTCTTCTAATATTAATACAACGTTGCATAATTCATTCTAAGAACCTTTCCAATTTCCTATAGCCCAAGGCAACATCTTCAAATGTGTTGTTTTGTCCGACCAACAATCCAAAATCCCCAAATAATCAGATTTATTAATTTTATTGTCACATAAGACAAAAAAAAAAAAAAAGATGCAAATCCTCATATTGAGACGAGAATGTTTGGTATTTGTTCTTGGAAAATGACTGAAAGATAAATTGCTTATTAAAATAGATACATTTTCTGCCAATGGACTTGTCAGTTGTCAGTTTCTGTATTCTTTAACAAAATAATTAAATAAAACAAGACAATAATGGCTAGAATAATTTATAATGAAAATAACTGCGTTTGGAATGTATATGTATAAATGAATTCTGTTGAATGATACAATGACAATAAAGGCATTCTATTCTAGTTCCAGCCATTATTACATGTAAGAAAAACAAGCTTGTCTGGAGAAGAAAATGAGCAGTTATCGTTGCTCCCCCAGTTAATCTTTGTACTGAGCAAACAGCCATCTCAGGCCGCTGCTGCTGCTAACACAAAGTTCAGGTCAGTGCTTTTATCTGCCAATTTATTGCTCTTGGGTGGTTGAGCTGATGCTTCCCCTCAGGCTAATGACTTATGTGGGCAGTCGTAAATGAAAAAGATGTTGAGATGATTCAACCTCAGGCTGAGGCTAGTAGGGTATAATAAGTGTGTTTTTACTAAAATGTTGACAGGTAAATACATAATCTGCAGCATCTGAATCATGTAACTATATAATATATGGTGATTGTGAACAATATTAGGGGTTATTTCTGTTTTTACTCAATACATATGTCACACACGTGTGTCGGAGCTCCAGCATACCCGTCTAATTCATCGGCTTCTCTTCATCTGCATTCCCTCCACTGAGAACAGATTTACTAAAGGAAATCAATAAGGGAAATTGTTTTTCCTGGATTCAGCCCATCATGGTTCTTCATTAAAAGATCACCGGTAAAACCCCAAAACCCAGTGAAACTTAATACTTTTAGAGCTGTATTGCAGAGTGTTTTAACCCAAACAAAGTTTTTCTTAATTTTTGTTACCCAAAAGTCTTTGACAGAAAAAACTAAATACTGCAGATTGATAAATTAATAATTTATTAGAATTGTATTGATCCCCAGTGGGGAAATTACAATTTACACTCAGGTCTTATACATGCACAAATGATGAGATGTCAGTGAGTGAGCTACGACTGCTGGACAGGCACCCTGAGCGTTTTGGGGGGTTCAGTGCCTTGCTCAAGAGCACCTTGGCAGTGCCCAGGAGGTGAACTGGCATCTCTCCAGCTACCAGTCCACACTCTGTACTTTGGTCTGTATGGGGATATAATTGATAATATATAATAATAATTGATAAAATGCTACTAAGCTCTAACTGTACCAGTGTGGTTTTGAGCCTTTAATCTCAGGTTTTGGCCCTAAAAAAGCTCTTTGATGTCAGAGCTGACTCTCCCTGCTGTCGTCTTCAGTTCACAGGCGTGATCCTGCTGGCCGTTGGCGTGTGGGGGAAGGTGAGCCTGGAGGCCTATTTCTCTCTGGCCTCTGAGGAGAGCACCAATGCACCATATGTCCTCATCGGGACCGGAGCCATTATTGTTATTTTTGGCCTGTTCGGTTGCTTTGCTACATGCCGCGGCAGCCCATGGATGCTCAAACTGGTCAGTAAAGGTGTAGTAAAGCTTCCTTAAATATTAACTTCAGGTGTGACCTTGTTTAATTGTTTTCATCTTATTTCGTCCTTCAGTATGCCATGTTTCTGACCTTGGTGTTCCTGGCTGAGCTCGTGGCCGGTGTCTCAGGCTTTATTTTCAGACATGAGGTGTGTTACTTGTCCAAATCATTTTTTTTTATTTTTTTTAAATGGATCACGTCGGCTCACTAAAATATATATATATATATATATAAAATATAAATTAATAATAATGTACTTTGTTTTGAATTCACCAGATCAAGGCCAAGTTAGGCGTTGCCTATAAAAACGCGGTGAAGTCCTACAATAGCACAGACAGCAGCAGCATTGCAGTTGACGCCATCCAGAGGACTGTGAGTGGGAGGTTTTCCATTACGCTAATGGTGTTACTCTTATCTGACTCTTTGTGTCTCGCTGTAAAAACCAAAGAACTGTTGTTTATACAAAAACAGAGAGCAGAGAAGTGCTGCTCTCTGTGCGTTGAAACTTTTAAGCATGTTGCTTGTGTCACTGCAGGTGTTTTTCGAATAGGTGATCCAAAACATCTGCAGTGATGTCATTCATGGTATTGGGACTGGACAATAACTAATATCCGCCTATTTTTTTTTCATTATTAAAAACACTTTTTGACCCACTTTTCTTTTGCATAAATACATTTTTACTACATTGTAATCATTTTGTTGCTGGCTTTTTTCCATTTAGTTGCATTGCTGCGGGGTGAACAATTACACTGACTGGAATGACACAGATTACTTTAAAAAGAATGGCATCCCTGCCAGCTGCTGTAAAGACAACACCAACTGCTCACCAGAGACCCTGAAAGACCTCGACAAGGCTGGGAAAGAGGTGTACACAACAGTGAGTTCACAGCCTTATGACGTTTTCATACGCAACGCAAATATTTGTTTCATCGTGGTGTCAACAAACTGTTACACCACTACTACACATTTGTGTAGTTTAAATTACTTTAAAAGGGCTGTACTTGAAATGCTAAAAAGCGGGCTGGGATTGCCTCCACACAGCTCTCAATACGTGAAATAGTTAAATGGAGACGTTTTTTCACAGGCCACATGCACGTGCGTCAAGACCAGCTATCAAAACTTCATACTCTGCTCAGGATGCCATTACTCCACTATATATTTATTTACACAGCAAATATTTGTTTGATTACTATATTGATGTTTTGAATATCGAGTACAGCCCCTTTTAAGTTCCTTTTAAGGAACAAGCAGGGTAATCAGTTAGCTCAAAAACTGTCTGACTCATTGTGTAGACAGCTGTAAAAGCCTCTTTATAAAATGTATTTTTCTGCTGTAGGGCTGTTTCTCACGGGTGACCCATGTGATGGAGTCCAACCTGGGAATCATCGCAGGGATTTCTTTTGGGATTGCATTCTTCCAGGTAAATCACATGTTCTTTCAGATACTTTGTCTTAGAACAATTGGGACCATGCTGCACATACAGTTTGTTTATTTCCAATATTATATCTTGTTTTTTTAGCTTTGGTTATGGAAACATTTTACTCACAACTTTAATTTCTGAGATTTGGGGATGAAGTGACGCAGACAACAAAGGAGTTTAGTTGGGCAACATCTGGACAAATGACTTTCTGTCCAGGGTCTACAGATAAAAATTAATCTTTCGGTCATTTACATTAATATTTATTAATATGCACTGTCCCTGTTAAATAGACTAATAAGTAAATAAAATAATGGGAGCAGTCAGCCAACCAGACATATTTGAATAGTTTTGGGGGTGCCCTGGTGGCCTAGGGTTTTAAGAAACTGACCATTATTCAAGTCTGTCGGAGGAACTTTGTTGCATGCCATTCATCCCGGTCTCTGTCTCCCTTCATTTCCTTTCTGCTCTATATGACATACTATCTCACAAAGGCAAAAAATATTTACAAAAAAATCACCTTGTACAGTCGATGCTGCCTCACTTTTGAATATGCTGCTAGAGAGGTAGTTACTCTTTTAAGCGTTTGATAATTTAGAAATCTGAATTGTTTACATCCATGTTTACTTGCCATCAGTCTTCTTCTTCCTTGCCTTTGCTGGCTCATAGCTGCGTTTCTTCTCCATTTTTTTCTTATCAGTCACATCCTTGTGTGAGTGCAACAAGAATACACAAAACTCATAAAAACATTCTTCCATGGCAGTACTAATGGTCAGAAACTCCCCAGAGTACCTTTTTAATTAAACTAGTGCACTGTATTTAAAATCTCAGTTTACTGCTTACTATAGAATAAACTGTCTATTATATAGCGAGTAGTGAACAAGTTTTTCACAGCCTAGATAATAATAATGATAATGACTGTAAAAACTAATGTGACCACATCAACATATTGACTATAATCAACCATGACATTGTGAAACTAAGTATAGCAGGTCAAAGTTAAACAAGATAGTTGCTGTGCAGAATCATATAATATTTAACAGCTGGTAATAACTCATCTGTCACCTTTTGTTTTCGCTTTGAAAAACGGTCATTAAAATGTAAAGTTATTTATAGCCTGTCTGAGCACTAATGTGGTCGCTCTATGCACGGCTGTATGTGCAGCTGACAGAGTGACAGTACCTGCAGTTCTCTGCAGTTAAGTTATACAGTGAAATGTTTCTATAACTGATTAAAAACATGATTTTAAGATTAATTTGGTTTGTTTGGAATTGTCTGTTTTGATAAATCTATATTTTTATGAATGCGTTTTCTCTCAGCTCATTGGGATATTCCTGTCCTGCTGCTTGTCTCGATACATAACCAACAACCAGTACGAGATGGTCTAACAGTGTCCTTCCACAGGTGAGACTTGTTATCGTCAAAGTTATTAAATATTGGGGAGTTAACTGTTCTGAACTGTTGTTCCTTGGTGGAAGACTAAATCATGTGCAGATTGTATTAAGCACAAATTGTGAACTCTCCCACCCAAGAAACTGCTGCAGTGATTTAATGATCTAATGTTCAAATGAGAATACAAATTAGCTGCTTTATGCCAGTGTCTAACAACCTGTCTGTGTTTGCAGGTCACTGATGGGCAGCTCCTGATGCAAATTGAGTTGAAAGAATTGCCTGTGATTTTATCATTGTGTGCGTGTCATAGTTGATATTATTTTAGAGAGGGAAAAACACTCATAGCTTCTTCTTTTTACTCAGTCTCACCAGTGACAAACGAGCAGAAGGAAGATTATGTAAAAGAAATCCAAAAAGGGACGTTATCTACAGTGTAGTTTGACCAAACATTTAAGGGACCTGGACATTTTGGAGATCATTTGTTACTCCTGCCTGAGATTTAATTAGGGATTTCTTTCGAGCGTAGATGTAAACTTTCATTTGAGTTAAATAACTCAACCAATTGTCAACATTTCCATTTCTTGTCTTTGTGTAATGCAGTTGCCTTATTTTGTAATTTTGCTAAAAAGTTAGTCTGTAGCTAAGCAAAAGAAATCTAGACAATAAGCTGATAAATGTTAATGAGCCTTACTGAATACTAAGGCCAGTATTGTTGAAAGCCCAGTGTTAAATTGTTATTCTTTTGTGGATGCATATGAAATACTTGGAGAAAAAATAAAATAAAGATGAAATTTAGTATCTTTAACGGTGTGTGTGTGTGTGTGTGTGTGTGTGTGTGTGCGCGCTTGGGGTCCTGGATGCATCTCAGGATGTGTCTGTCCCAAAACTGTTCGCTTCTACGTTCGTCTGAAAATATGTTAAAATATTCTGGTAGGAGATATTTTGCAGACAAACATGACTCAATTATTTTGAAGGCCCAAAATAACTGATTCATGTTTGTCTGCAAAATATCCATACAGAATGCAACATGTGAAAGGCATTTAGTTTCTCTTTTAACTTTAGCATAATATTTAAGGATATAACATGGATACCAGTAGTTCAGATGCTGTGCATTGTTAGTATGAATTCATTTTGATTATCAGGTTTATTTCACTCAGTTACAACATTCACATTTCCAGTCACCTTTCTGTAATGCTGCCTTTAAAATAAGATACTAATCTAAAGCAGGATATGTCAACCACAATTCACACAATCTAGGCTATCACAATATTTATATACCAACAACACATGCATTAATTGTCATATTCTGCCATAGATGGAAATAGGGGCCTGAAATGATAGGCTTTGAAAAGGAGACTGTAACACTGGGTTTTGTGATGCACATTTGTGAGTATGAACCCGAAAGTGAGGTAGCAAAGGTTTTTCTGACTTATTAGTCTTTGATTTCAAGATTTATGTTCAAATCAGTTATTTAAATGATTGACAATAAACATGGCATGTTGTTGTATTTCCCTTTATTACCACCAAAGATCATTCGGTAATATGGTGGTGTTGATGTTAACAAAATAAATCTCAATACAGTTGAGAGGCTAAATAAACTTCTACCAAAGGCCCACAAAAGAAATGTAATGGGTCACCAGATGATGCACTAATTTCAAGTTTTAAAGTATTTTTTTTAATTTTATTTAATCGTTGCCTTTTTTCTGTAAATTAATGGATAATTGTTCCTCCACAAGCTTCTTAAAATAATCAAACTGAGGAAAAAAAGACTCTTTGGCTAACTGAATTTGTTTTGCCTTTGTTTTGTATACTCTACTGTCCTGTCTCATAGACGGGAAAATCACAGGTGTAACTAATAACTTTAATGATGCTCTGACACTGCCACGCCTCATCGTTAATTAACTCCATTAAATCCACCTGTGCTGCTCAAAATGTCTGCTGCTGCTTTCTCAGCACATGCAGATGAACCTGAAAGATTTATGTTAAAGGGGGCTAGTGGAGCATTTTCAAACTAAAACTCGGGTAAGACCAACAGCTTCATTTAAAGTAAGTCGAGATTGTAGTGGGATATGAGTATTGTGTATAAGCTGTTGTGGTTGACAGGTTAATATTGTAAAACAATGATTGGTGTCAGTGGTGAGGAGTTTCTGTTCAGACATGCGCGAGAAAGCAATCCAGCCACCAGGTGGCAGAGCTGTGTAACATAATGAACAGAGGCAGCTTGTGAGACCTGAGGTAAAAGCTAACAATACTAATTTAATTTCAACGGGAAACTTTGCATTATTTCATGTTTTACAACGGGTAAACACACCTGGTAAATTACATACCTGGCGGGACAACGTGCATCCCTGTGCAAGCTTGCTCCAAGCTACCTAGAAAGACGATAAACCTACATACATAAATCTGGAGGAAAAATAATTGACCGGCAGCTGTAATCTGACGTCTGATTGGTAAATTTTGGATCAGATGCTCGGGAGGTCCGCCTACATGCTCCATGCTGACCAATCTGCTCGGTCGAAAAAGACAGTGGGCGGACTTTAGTCTTTTTCTTCAACCCCCAACCCGGTTTCTCCGGTATAAAAGCGGCGTTAGCTGCCGGTCTGTTTAGGGAAATTTTTACTTTCCTTCACGGCCGGTGGTGTGTGGAGCCTGAGAAGACTTGGTTTTTACAGCCAGCACGCCAAGAAAGATTTTCCTCAGGTTACCCCGTGGTTCAGGTCAGTCTATATCCTCCATATTCAAGACCTCTGACGCGTATTTAGGATTTTAATATCAGGAAGTCAAGGTCATATTGATGTGAGTCGGGTGCTATACAATGCGGCAAAATGAAGGCGATTTATTCAGGCAGTAGGTTAGTGAAAATGCTGTTTTTTTTTTTTTTCATGCCAAGTCAGGTTATGCTCTGCGGAAGAGGGGGGGGGGGAACCGCCTCTGTTTCATCATTCCTGTCTAGCTGCACCCTAGAGTGTGTGCGGTTAACTGGTTGCCTTGTACCCACGTTGATGAATGTGTAAAACTGTGTTTCGAAAGTGCACCAGGCCTAGATTTGGCTTTGTTTTTGCAGCATCTGATCAATCTTTAAGGCATCCTCATGTTTCCTCTCTTGCAGATCAGCCACCTCTCTAAAACACCAAGCAGCTCTGCCTTAAAACCACCACCTGCCAGCTCTACACTGTAACCAAGCCCCAACATAAAGCCTTCAAAATGATGCAAATCAACAGCGACTCCGCCAGCAACAAGCACTCCCTAATCAACGTCATGCACCGCTTCATAGCAGCTGCCAACAACATGGATGAGACCATCATGGTGCCGAGCCTGCTGCGAGACGTGCCGCTGGAGGAGCAGGCGGCCAGCGTGATGGAACCCAACAACAATAATCATGAACCACCGTGTCCCATCAAGCAGAGGGACATGTACGAGCACTACCTGCTCCTCAAGTCCATAAAGAATGACATGGAGTGGGGTCTGCTGAAGAGGGAGATGAGCAGCGGCGCCAGCTTCCTGGAGATGGCGGTGAAGCAGGAGGAGCAGCAGCCGGTCACTGGGGACCTGCTTCTCGACGAGAACTCAGACCTGGAGAATCAGTTTCACTATCACCTCAGGGGACTGTTTGGAGTTCTGTCCAAGCTCACATTGCAAGCCGACCACCTCACCAACCGGTACAAGAGAGAAATCGGAGGCGGAAACTTCATGAGATAGAAGTCCCTACAGTCCGTTCCCCCCCCCCACACCCCCGGACTGCTTGACTTGCACAATGGGATGTGTTAAGAGGGCCACCCCCATCTCTTAATAGATCTCAATGGACAGTGAACTGACCAGGGTTACAACTTTATCACTTCTTTCACTCCTGAGTAGTGACACTCCAATTTCTCCCCTACCAAAAACATACCTGAAACCAGTGATGCCTGCACAGTTCCCTCTGCCTGTCTCAGTGCAGATGTTGACGCTGTGCGTGGTGGAGGTTTATTGAATCTTGTTCCCCAGGTCCAGTTGAAGCGCAGCTCTGGTTTATGAGAAACTTGTCCTCCCTGTTTTTTTTGTTTTTTATTTCAAGTTTGAACATGACTTTGTCACCAGATTGAGAATAAAAGGTTTCTGACTGTAGGAGAAATTGAATGCTGGTTATTCTGTCCCTCCTTTTTAAAATTGTTTAACGCTGAGCTGAAGGGCTCTTAAATCTTTCCTCTTGGTATTACTCTAACATGGTGTGCCTTGACTTTTTGTATATCCTCATGCCCTGTTCAGTTACTTCCCATTGTCTTGACTGCTTAAATAGTTCATCAAGATGTTCATAATGAAATGATTCTTTTGTTTGTCCTTTTGGATATTTCAAATTTTATATTGAAGCAGTATAACTGTAATAAATTGGGAACTTTTGAAGTTTGCGTTCTTGTTTGTCCTAACAGGAAGGATGTTGAGGTGTTGCTGCCATTTCCTCTTAGTAGCTCAGTTGGAAACGTAAAGCTGCACAGGAATGTTTAATGATGCATTTTGACATGCCCTAACTTGGAAACTACAGTTACTTGACTGCCTGTTACTTCATGTACAGCAAGTTTGGCAGCTTTATATGTTGCTGTTGAAGATCTGGTGCTTTGCTGAGGATTTAACAAAAGATGTGGAGGTCATGGCTCAACATATTTCACATCATTCATGTTGTGCTAAGGCAAATCACTTGCAAGAACATCCTGCAGCTTGTTGAAGCAAATATTTGATTTGTGCCTACAATACAGATGCTACTCAGTCCCAGTACCTTATCATTTTTAAGATACCTGTCAAAGTATTGCAATTAATCTCTTTATGCATATTTCAGCTTAAATATAATTGTACATATTGTCACATTAAAGTGTGGTGTAACAAACTCCTCACTGTACAGCCTATTCTATTTGCCATGTTAATCTAATTGACATTTACAGTCCCCTAGCAACTCTAAACGGTGGGATCAACGACTAAAACAGTTATAAAAGCCGTAAAGTGCATTGACCCTTAAGAAGTGATAAGACTTTAGTTGAGACAAACTTGATTAAAAAGAAGTGGCAGAGAACATTATCTTTAAAACCTCTGCAGGAGTTTGTCAAGATTTAGAGGATATCTATCACATTTCTGCTGCTTTGTCCCATTGAACATGATAGTGGCGTATAAATGAAACATTAAATTGATATGTTGTTCAAACTGGTTGCTCCCTACATGCTGCCAAATATATCCATCACTGAGTAAAACCTTCCCCTTAGCAACAGCCCCACCAAGAGCAGCCAATCCGGCCACAAAGGTTGTTTTTTTTTCCCCCTCTCAAAGGCACAGCGGTGATTAAGAGATTGCTGTGTGACGAAGGGCATCCAGTAAGCGAGTGGAGGGCAGACATGGTCAAACAAACTGGTGCTCCTCTGACCAGCAGCGGTGAAGCACGCCCGGGTTTGAGAGTTTGCATAAAAAGCGCTGCATGTGCTGTGTTGCGAGGTTGCGGTCCTCTTTTTTTTTTTCTTTTTTTTTTCCTCTCACAATGGGCCATACAAATGCTGCAAATCAAAATGGCTGTGCTGGTCAGGGTGCCTCAACCCACTCAGATAAACTGGGTCAACCAAACTGGTGACAGCTGGCCAGACAGTGAATGTGGAAAGGAATGGGGGATTCTACTCTTAAAATAGTTTAAACTAATCTAACTGAAATCTAATCTTCGATTCTCGAGAAAGTTGCAAGCAACAATACTGGAGGCCAAGCAATCAGCCCATTTTAAACACTGCACTAGTCTACAAAATATAGCAATGAAATGAACATATTTTTAGTCATTTAATGTATTATTGAGTCTGAACTTCAAGCAAAAGCTTAACATTTTAGGAAATCTGCGTATTTTTATTTTTTTTGCCAAGAAGTAGATGAGAAGATTGATACCGCTAATGTCTATTGAATTTGAAGCTACAGCCTGTAGCCAGTTAGCTTAGCATAAATACTAGAAACAAGAGGAAACAGCTACCCTGGCTCAGTCCAGTGGTGACAAAATTTCCCTACTAGTGCCTCTAAAGCTCACCAATTAATACAATTTCACACATCTTGTTTGTTTAATTTGTACAAAAACCAAAGTGTAAAAACAACAGTTTTTTTTAAAATTCAGAGCAGTTGCTAGGCAACCAGTGGAGGCTCCAGGATGTTTCTGCTTCCAGCCAAGAAAGAGTCCAGCGGCACACAATTCTTCAGTTCCTGTATGAATTACACAAATTAGATAAAATGTGTTAATGAGTAAGCTTTAGAGTTTACCTTCAGACAGATTCAGGCTAGCTGTTTCCCCATGGTTTCCCCCTGTTTCCAGTCTTTATGCTAAGCTAAGCCAACCAGCTGCTGGCTAGGGCCTTATCTTTAACAGACAGATATGAGAGTGGTATTAATATTCTTATCTTACTTTATTCCCATTAGACTATTCATTTAACACTATGAACTGTCTTAACCACTGGTTATATTCTTCTGGTTTTAAGAAAAATATGTTTTGAAAGCTAATTATATATGACAGTAAATATTATTATCAGATATTTCTGTAGTGAATTATCCTCAAATATATGTTTCAAAGTTCTATTTTCCATTGCATCTGATGCATGCACCTAACCAAATCTCAAAGGGCTTGAACCATGACACTGATATTCTGTAATACAGCTCCGACTGCCGGCATGCACAAGTCTCCCAAGTTACGTTAACGTCTTGAGAAACCTGAGAGAAAATCGTTGCAACCACTCAGTATATTGCAGGATTGAACTGGCTCCAGAGTCGAGAGGACTGGAGGATCCATATATATATATATATATAAGTCCATATTCTAAAATGGTGAATATGTTATCTGCTTATGCTTATGGCTTTGTAAAATCAGAACCTTAATGTAAACAGTTGTTCAGATGTCTGATATTTTTATCAGTGCTGGTGTGTCGTAAGGGTTTTTGGGTTCAGTGCAATGTGACAGACAAATCTTGGGACATAAGAGACATTTGGTGTTGAAAGGCCTCTTAAAGCTCTGTGTGGTTGGCAGATCTTTGCCCCAACTCGCCTGCCAGCATGATGCTGCGTGATCACAGACTTGTCTGGCAACACAGCGTCTGCTGTCCCTTCTACAGCAGTGATCTGGTTCACCTCAGCTGCACTGTCTGTAGCTCAACAGCAGTAAAGCTCTTACCTGACAGGGATAAAGCCCCAGACAGAGCAGAGATGATTACTTTATGAGGCCGGTCAAGCTAACCTGATACAGGTGATGTCTAAAGGTCAATAATGTGATACTATTAGGTTTATACCTTTTTAGCAGTGCACTTACAGCACCAATGTCTGCCTGGCAGCCCCACCTACACCCTGTTGCTATTATCTGCTCTTTTCTATGGTAACAGCACTGCTCCCTGAGTAAACACCTGAGTGCATTCACTGTGTTGTTTGCTTTAATGTCCAGTCACATTTCAGTTAACCAGTGAGTAAACTGTGGAATCAAACAAAAGAGACAAATATTTTAGGATACAACAAAGAACACATTTGCTTAATTTAAAGAAGCCGCCGGACCAGCAGGCATTTAACTCACTGGCAGTGGTGGAAGTAGCATAACTAGACTATAAAAATACTCCATTACGTGCAGACGTTATGCATTCAACATTTACTAAAGGTACAAAGATATAAGCTGCAAACTGTAATTAAAGTCAAAGTAGGCAACAGAATCAGCGTTATATTCTATCATTGGATCGTTATTACTGATGTATTATGTAATGTAAGCAGCAGTTTTAGCTGGTTGCAGTGGAGCTAAGTTTAACTACTTTACATGTAATAGTTTAATCTATAACATTGTATTTTATCAGCTGAATATACACAGAGTAGCACTGCATTAGGTACACATGTACAATAAAATGTAATCTAATACAAAAAAACATTAGAAACTATTTTCAATCTAATGTAGTTAGATACAACCTCACTAGTAAACACATCTGTGATCAAATATTGTAAACTCAAGGTTTACTTACAAGCTTTTTTCCAGAGCTTTTGACCATATCTTATAGAATTTGCTCTGGTGGCTAGTGTGTGAGACCTTGAGTTTATTATGTTTATTCACACATGTATTTTCAAAGTAAAGATTGAATCTCCAACATAGAACAATATTTCCTTCTAGAAGAAGCATAACACGGTAAATACTCAACCAAGTAAAACTTGAAGGGGGCCTCCAGCTGGTGTTTAACTTGGTGTCAAGGTAACTGTTGCTTGTGATTAACAGGTTTCTTGTTGTGTAATGTGATGTATGCAGCCCGCATGCGGTGGAGTCAGCGTTGCTAGGCGTTGCCATGGGTGTAAAATTGTCCCATGTGAAAGACGGTGAACCCCACATCATATGCACAACACAGACTTACAATACGCTGCCTTGTTGTGCTGCAGAAGTAATGAGAACCAGCACGCTCCCTGATGTCATAAACATTTCTGTGTGTTCAACATCTAACTAACTGCACAGGAGCAGAAGAAAACATCTGTGAAGAAAACAGAGTTCTTTTTTACGTAATTCCTGTGAAGATTACATTCATAACTCAGAGAGTCTCTCCTCCAGCTATGCATTATGTTATATAATGATAAAGTAATATTCATTTTTCCAGTGTTCAATTTAGTTAATAGAAAGTGTCCTTGTTTTTGTTTAGCAATAATAAACTGTTAACCATTATTAATTCTTACATTGATTATTCAGTGTAATATAATACGTACTTCTAAGTAGCCTACAGCCATGGTTGGATTATGAGAAAATGGGTCCCTGGACACAGAGGTGCAAAAGGCCCCCCACCACTCCTACATAGGAGCAAGACTGAAAGACACAAAAAACGTTTTGTATCTCTTTGTTCAATGTCATTGCAGTAATTCTTTGTCTCTCTGAACACTCAAAAAGGAGCCATTCTGCATGACAATAACTTTTGATACTTTAAGTAAATGTTGCATATAATAGGCCTACTTCCACCACTGATGTTCTCAACAGCCATTAGCTACTATTCCTACATTATTGTTTTGACATTTGAACAAGCCCTCTCTATTAAACTTTGATTAGGGCACACAAGATTACAACTTAAAATCAGTGACTGGTCTGTCCAGTCTTTCAGCTTCTGATTACCCTCAACTCTTTTGTCTTGTCAGCATGGAGGAACAGACATGAAGCCTGGAACACCATGTTCTCTTTTAGGCGGAGGCCTTTCTACTGAACCCCTGCTACAACACAGAGGCACACCCCCCCCCCCTCCTGCTTTTTCCTCGACTTTATGGTTACACCTGGTCCAGACTGATAGCTTTGCATTCTCTAGTTTTGGGAAAACAATCACTCTGTGTGTTGTTTGGGTTACAAAGGGCTTCCTTGCTGGTGAAAGTTAGTCCTCTGGAATGGGAGGAGAAAATACTGAATTCACTCAGAGCACAATGAGGCCTGTTTTGTTTTTTTTTCACAGAAGAAAACCCATCTACCCACAGTGTTACACTTGCAAACCCCACAGAACTTGCCACTCTGCCATCGCTGGTGAACACTACACCAGGATCTGCATGTGTGGGCTCCGTGCAGAACATTTAAGGGAGGGATGAATGAGGTTATGCAAGAGGCGAGTGGGTGTGGAGTCCAGCTGGAGCAGCTCACAGCCTGATAGTGTCTCTGAGAGCGAACAATCTCCTCAGCCTTGTGTGCTGCTCACACACACTAATGTGCTGCTAATATAGGTCAATGCAGCCTTCTGTCATGACATGCACACATGTATACACACACACATATAGATTCAAGATGGGGTTTTAAGATGCTCTGTATGTTTTTCTTTGTATGTATATTTTTCCAAAGATGAGATCTCTGTAAGCATTTTGCAGTTGTGGTAGAAGCATTAAGAGCTTTTATTACATGACAATGAGTAAAACAAATAGCAAAGAAACACTTTCTGATCAGCAAAATGTACTTAAAACATCAAAAGTAACTTTTACTTTATACATTAGACAGCAATGCCCCCATTCAGAGTGTTATATTTAATATATAATAATGCATCACATTTTAGAAGTTGTTTAAATGTTTTTTATGTAAAACCTTTATGTAACTATAGCTGTCAGATCAACGTAGTGGAATAAAAAGTATGATATTTACCCCTTAACTGTAGCGAAGTAGAAGTAAAAAGTAGAAAATATATACACTACTTTCCACCACTATATGTCTATACAGCAATGGCACTCTGCTCCTCAATTCTTCAATTTACTGTAATTATCAGGTAGGTGATAACCATCAGGGTCATCCTTGCAGCTGAAGTCCTCTGGTCTCAGTGACACGGTCAGCCGGTACAACAGACAGAGAAAGACATGAGGTCTCTGCAGGTCAGTGTTTATGTCCATCTCTAGCCGGTTGCTGCATTTAATCAAATCTGCAAGACAATGGCATGGCTGTGTGTTTGTGTGTGTGTGTGTTCACTAACAATAACGCCCTCTGTTGTCAGTGGAGCTATTGGAAACCACTACAATTCACAGAAAACACAGGAATAAGATTTCCAACATTAGAGTGTTTGTTTGCAGCTAAAGCTTTGTCTTTTAACGAGAGGGTTAGTACTTTTATCATTGATTTTCTTCACTGGTAGGAACCCGACGTGACGTCAAGTATGATGTGAGACAAAGAACAGTGAAGTGGTCTTGTGTTGTTGTTTTTTTTAAGATTAGTTTTTGGGCATTTTTAGGCCTTTAATTGACAGGACAGCTGAAGACGTGAAAGGGGAGAGAGAGGGGGGAATGACATGCAGCAAAGGGCCGCAGGTCGGAGTCGAACCCTGGGCCCGCTGCGTCGAGGAGTAAACCTCATAGACAGTATATAATGGACCGATCCCGTTGCTGTGGACGGAGACCAGTGAAGGATATTAGCAAGGGGTTAAGCGTCTCCTCACAACCCGAACCTCCTATGGCGCCATTTTGATGCTACCAAGCCATCACCTCCCGTTAGCATTCCATTGACTGCCATTCATTTTGGCGCCACTTTGACAGCGAATAACTTTACATCTGAAGCGTTTAAAGACTCTATTTGTCCATTGTTTATTTCTAAAGAAACACGACAATGTATAAAAGGCTCCATTACCTTGTACCTCACGTTGTGGCTCCGTAGCAGGCGTTTTTGTAAAAATAGGCTAACAATTGTGTCATATTTTACATTACATTACATTTACATTATTTGTGTCCATGTTATCTCCTTACATATACCTACGCTCTCCGTCTCTGCAAGATTGGGAATGATTGAGATTTCTCTTGGCACAACTACCAGAAGACTTATAACTTTCAGACAGGTTGCTCACGTCACATTTACGTCGTCTCTCTCAGTTGGAGGCTGCGCAGTAACGTTCAGCCATCACCGGAAAAGTGCTTCTAATGGCCTTTGCTGGTCTCTGTCCAGAGCAACAGGATGTGTTGGTGCATTCTTATATACTGTCTATGGATATTAGAAGCACCTTTCCGGTGAGCGCTGAGCGTTACTGCGCAGCCTCCAACTGAGAGAGACAACTTTAAACTTGCCCAAGACAAGTTTAAGGCACTTCCGCATTGGTTGCACTTTTCAGACCCAGAAACTCAGTCCATTACTTTTTACAGAGTTTCAACTGACAATCCAACTCCTGTAACAGCTAAAACGGCAACGCCCATACAATATTTATTATGCAACTAACGACTCAAGTGCTTTCATGTCAGCTGATATTACAGTTGCTTTCATCTTGTACACTTGACAGCTGACCGTTTTCTTTCAGCTCTGACACTTCAACTGACTTCCCTCAGCTTTAGTGCTTCAACTGCAATTTATTTCACATGCAAATAATTATATTTACGTATCCAAATCTTTTCATGATATTTGCACCTGCAGTTTTCAGCGTAGACCTCCTCGTTTATTGTTATTTAACCTTCATGTGGCTATAAATACAAAGTGCAAATAATTCAAATCAGATTTCATTACTGTGTCTGGGCAATGGGTTTCTGAGAGATGTTGGATAAATACCAAAACTAACTCAGATGTCTGGACAAGGTCAACCTTCTTTCCACATAGTGAGGGCCGATGCATGACAGCGTTATTTTCTCCTCCCGCGTTATATTTAGAGCTGAGGGGTTGAAACCATCGAGCCAGAGCAACGGACGGTCACTAGATATCTTGGCATTAATATGAACAAAGAACATTTAACATCCTTTCAAAGCAGTGCTGCAGCTTGTATGATCTAGCAATGTGTTTTAATGCCATAGACAGACATTCAACAGACTCCTGCAGACGTTCCTGGCTGTGGAGAGAGAGAACACATTCATCTAAAACCTGCTGATCATAACAAAAGAGCTCTGTGTAGTCTCACGGGATGAAAGCTAGTTTGATCTGTCTCAGGCACTAAAACATTCCCCAAACGTCCAAAGGACAATTCAGACAGATTACAACGTGTATTCTTGCATGTTTAAGATTCTGGTCAGCAAACTGTTTTCAATGGGAACTGAGAGAAAAGGGAAGTATCTAGGCTGAGCCTTAGATGCAAGCTAAGTGAGCAGGACTTCCCTCTGTTTTTCAAAGAGGAACGTTACATAACCAACAGATGTCCTCAATGAACCCGAGGTGTTAAGAGGAATTCATTTTGACAACAAATAATGTACAAACGGGCACAAAATAATCATTAACATATGTTGCTTGGACTGGATAAAAAAGTTTGGTTTTATTGAAAGATTTGGTAATAATAGAAATAGAGTATGGTTTATTTGTGCATATTAGAATAGTTTAAGTTAAATAAAATATAAAGACCAGCCATCCCCCTCGCTTGCACACACACTTCATTTGATGTATTTATATAATGTGCTGTTGTACAAAATGTTTCTATCTCTCATAAGCCCTTTGTGTGTCATGTAAGGCTGGCTCATGGGCTGGCTCCCTTCCTCTTTCCATGTCAGTCTGTCAGTAGGTCTTGTGCAGACATGCCCTCATTTTCATCCAATCAGATGCTATTGCCCCACAACAGGTGGCCAATGAGCGCTGAAGTATGGCAGGGGCTTGGCGAAGAGGGCTGCCCGAGAGCTCAACTCTCTATGTATGATGTAATGAGGCTTGATTTACAGGAGAGTGAAGACTTTTCAATGCTCCTAAAACTCACAGACAAATGATCACTTCGCTTGGAATAGCAAACTTGATAATGGATAATGGTTAACATGAAGAAACCTACAAAAACTGAACTTTAAAACCTGAGTGCCAAATTCCAAAGCATTTTATGTTGTTTTTTTGTATTTTAAAATGCATTCTTCATATGCAATTATAAGTAGGCTAGGTTATGAAACTACTTTAATCAGATATAAAAATTTGCAGCAGCCACATGCAATCACAGCTGGGAGATAAAGCCTTGTCACAGCAGTGACTGAACTCTTGTAACCTCATGGGGACTGCACAGGTTACACTGTGGGTAGGACCATCTGTACCATGGGGCCCTGCGAGGGGATACAACTGGAATGTCACGTCCCAGCAACATCTCTGCGTTTCACAGAGGTCCATATGCTCCAGGGAAATATCTTTTTGAAAAATAACCATTAAATGGCACTTTCTGTAGAGTTTTGTGCAAAGAAATGGAAAAATTGAGTCTTACATGATATATGGAAAAACTGCAAGGTTAACCTTGCAGAGCCTATACTTTGCATTATTGTAGTATCAACAGGTATTAGGGCATTTAGCATTTACATTACTGTTAATCAGTCATCACTTGATTACACATTGCATTACCTTGTTATAATATAAAAAATGTGCCACATGAAGAGACAGTGCAGCACATGACAGTAGCAACAGCTGAGAAGATTTGGGTCTGTGGTGACCAGGTCCACCTCACACAAACTTCCTTCTCCCATTCTCTCTCTTTACTACTACCACACACACACACACACACACACACACACACACACACACACACACACACACACACACACACACACACACACACACACACACGGACAAAAATTCAGCCCTGGCACTGTAGCCACACCAGCCCACATTACCACGCCCATGCAGCCCCACCCACGGACATGTGCATTCACTAATTACATTTGTGTACAGATGGTGAAATAATATAAGCAGTACCTTATGTAACAGATTTTTAAACATTTAATGTAACTGGCAAAAAATTCTTTCTACTTTTTAAAGAGCACACGTTTATAAATTTTTTTTATTTATGCCGTTTGTATGCGGTTATAATTCTGGTGGCAGGTAACAATTCAAAATACAAAATATAATTGAATATTATTATATTCAGTAGTCCAGTAAGGCGGCTTTCACATCCGGGACATGGGCCGGATACGACAACACTTGACCCTAAAGTCCAGTTGTTTAATTAGCATGAACAGGGCTTTATGGTCACTTTTTTTTCTCCAAGGAGCATGTTTTGCTCCCAAGTTGAAAAATGTAGGATTGACTTAGGCTACTTAATCAGTGATGTTGAATATAGCCTACAGTGTAATGGACCACCACAGTTCATTTATACATGTGAACCGTGGTTTAATTGCAGAGTTTAACCTACATAGTGGAAAACTACTACATGAATGGGGCACAGCAGAAAGACGGAGTAGAGCGACGCTGCTTGTTCAGGGTTTTCATGTGTTCTCCTATAGGCCTACACTTCGCATCAGGCGTTAAAACCAACTGTACCGAATTAGACTACTATTTAACGCGATAACGAGACGTTTTTAACCGGTAATGAAACTGTCTGAATTTAATACTGATGCCGTCAGACGGCCGCGCAGACAGACAGTATTCGGAGTTCCGGCAGAGCTCTGCGTCCGTCAGCAGCGGCTTCTCACTGCGCAGCCGGTCCCCCAGAGCAGCATGATCACCGGGAGGGTCCGGTACAGACTGAATCCTGCAAACGGAGATCCCGTTTGAAGGTGACATGCTTGATTTTGACGTCCCAATTTAAGTAACCTCTGATTGGGTCGTAGTAAATTAAATACCCTAAGTTTAAGATTAGGTGCCTTTCTACCCCCCCCACTTATCAATTCTGGACTCTGTGCTGCTGCCAGCCTGTGTAACATACGTTACTCACCATCGATCGACTGTTAGCTTCAGCTGGCTAACGTTAGCTGTCAACCTCCCGACTAACGGTTACCGCTAGCTGGTGATCTAGCGAGGATTAGCCCTTCAGACCACAGTGGACTTCAGTGGACTCTCCATCCAAACTCCCGACTGGACCTTCGTCTGCCACAACTGCCGGACTCTTTCAAATACTTGTACTCCCTGTCTCCGCCGATCACTTGGTAGCGTTGGTCAGCTGTCAGCTTACGCCAGCTAGCTTCTGTTAGCTTCCACCGACGGACGGCTCGCCCAGCACATCTGTTCACTGTAGAGCTCTTTTAGCCATGTTTCCCGGCTCAACACTAAGTTAGTGTGGGCCACTATCTCTCTGCACTGCCGAAAATGGTGCTAAAATATTCCTCGCTGCAACTTCTCAACGTCATCTGCTACGTCGCTTCAGCTTGCATTGCCAACATAAAATAAAAATATTGTCCCGTTGTCGGCTTCAGCTAAGAAGATAGTTCGCCCCCACACGTCCAAAATTCTTATTCAAATAACCTTCCACAACAATTGCAGGCTCTTTGGTGGAGCTCTGCTTTGAATGAAGTTACATCATGACAAATTAATGGACCACTTGCGGAGTGATATGAAGACATGAATCAGAGGCACAAAAAACGTTGAGAGCAGTGACCGGTCATTATGTTTACCAATACCCCTGACCCGTGCCTTGCGACCCACCAAAAAAAAAAAAAAGCGGATTTGCATGATTTACGAGAGCTTCATTTTCAGGTCTGAAAAGCCGGATTTCCGGATTTATCCAGAAGAATCACACCCCTGCTAAACAGATGTATGTTATTTTATTGTAATGGGGTTAAATGGTATTTTTGTGTGTTAAGTCACTGAGGGCAGACTGTCCCCAACATGAACAGCTGCCCTGCGGGCTAGACAGAAGTCCTAACATGTCTTACATGATGCCACCTCCTGGTATTTGGCTCTGTGACTTTATTTCACGATGCTCCATTGTGTTTTGAATAGCAACAGTTACAAGCTGCAGTTAAAATAGTTTGTAGAAACTAAAAAGTTGTCTTTGTATTTTTGGATGCTCTTTTGATCCTCAAAACCAGCTTCTAACACACACTTTGGCTGACATTAAAAGATCAGTGTGTAGGATTTAATGGCATCTAGCGGTTATGTTGCAGATTGTAACCAACTAAGTACCCCTTCCCTCTCCCTTTCCAAGCATGTAGGATAACATACGGTGGCCTTCAAGTAACGATAAAACGTGAAAGGCCTTCTCTGGAGCCAGTGTTTGTTTGTTTGTCCATTCTAGGCTACTGTAGAAACATGGCGGTGCAACACGGCGGACTCCCCATGTAGATATGAGGGGATCATTCTAAGCTAACAAAAATGCAACAATTCTTAGTTTCAGGTGATTATACACTATTGAAAACATAATTGTGAAGATTATATTCCCTTTCTGATCCCCCTAAATCCTACACACTCGTCCTTTACGTTGCTCTCATGTCAAATCAATTTTATCATAGCCCAATATCAGAAATCAGCCTCAGGAGGCTTTACAATCTGTACAGCATACAGCCTTGTCTTTTTTGACCCTCACTTTGGATAAGGACAAACAAACCCCTTTAATGGGGGTAAAATGGAAGAAACCTCAGGAAGAGACAGATGGCAATATATGTTGTGTGTACAGAATAGACCAACATAATACAATTACAATACACACAATGAAATAGGATTTCTGCATCAGCCATGGATAAAAAAAAGACCTGATTTTAGCTGTGATCAAAAGACACGGTTGAATCGCAAACTGTCGAATGGGATACATCAGCTGGGATACATTGGGATATCAGCTGTCTCGAGTTACTGTTACTTAAACAAACTGGTGTCTATGTCGAGCAGGGCCAATGACCAGCATCTCAGATTTATCTGTTTAGGAACAAAAAATTACTTGACATCTAGTTTTTCACAGCAGACAAGCAGGCCTGTAATTTAGTCATTTGGGACTTATCATCCGCCTTAACAGGCACGTACAGCTGAGTATCATTAGCGTAGCAGTGGAAATTGATTCCATGACTGCATATAATAAGAGAGAAGAGAGAGAGCCGGGAACAGAACCCTGAGGTACTCCATATTTTACATGAGAAAATATTGTGTTCTTTCAGATAGTAGGTAAGATTGTAACCATAAGTGAGCTCAGAAGGGCTTGATGCTGAGTTATCTATGTATTATCTTTTCAGATAAAACAATAATATGACCTAAGGTGAAATAGTATAGTGGCAGTAAAGTTACTAGTACCTCATGTATTTAATCTCATTGAGATCAGATACAGTTAGCGAAACAGGCTGCTCCTTTCAGTTTTAATATTAACTGGGTCACAGTCTGTGGTTCCCTTTAGTGGACAAAGTAAAGTCAGACACTGTATGTCTGAGTTATCAGAAAGCATTAAGTCACTTAAACATTTCCAGTCCTGAGACAATTTATTCTTGACCTTTGACAAAACAATCTCAACAAAAATATCCACAAACTGTTCTCCCTTGTTCTAGAGATTTGTCTTTATCAGTAGATTGAGTTTACACAGTGTACTTGGCCATGCAGACTGTAAGCTCCTCTAGCACATCTCATCCACATTAGCTTAAAGTCAGTCTATAAATACTCAAACTTGCTGGAGCAGCAGCACTATAGAAAGGTTATAAAGCCAGCTAACTGACTCAGCAATGTCAGTTACACAGCAATATTTATGTAAGACTTTAGCCACCACACGCTGCTGGTAATCGCAGACCAAGTAAGGCTGTAGCAGCAAAACCACTTTGTGTGTTGACGTGAGCAAGAGTGTTTATTGTTTATGAATTAAACTTTTCATTTACAAGAGGAAGGCTGTGTTATTTCTTCTTTCAAAAGTTACATATTCTAACTTCAGACTGTGGAATTAGCAGAGAACAAAACTATCTCAACAAGTCAGTCTGCTGGGGAATTGTTGGGTCTTTGTACATTATAGTGTGGTCTAGACCTACTCTATCTGTAAAGTGTCTTGAGATCATTCTTGTTATGATTTGATACTATAAATAAAATGTAATTGAATTGAATTGCTGAAGATATTTGAGATGGTCGAAAGCTCCAGAACAAGTGAGTAAGTGGACCTTAAATTGAGTTCAGTCAGGACCACTTTGTCAAAATAGATTCATTCATCGGCAATTTGTATTTGGCGGTATGGCTCTGTTTTGGGGCCTCCCCGCTCTTCCACGTGCATACGTTGAAAGCATGAGGCAGGGAAAGCACACCTCCCTGCCTTCCACGTGCATGTATGGAAAGCCTTAAGCGGGGAGAGCAGCAGTGCAGGATCCCCATAGGGTACAGAACAGAGCAGCATCAATGACAGAGAGACGACACTGATTAAGTCAGACAACATCAATTTAAAAGGAGGAGCTGGGGTGGAGGTGGGTTGCAAGGGCTAGCGGAGATGCAGCAAGGTAGGCTGGGAAAAGCAGTTTAAATAGAGCACGTGATTTGGAAATCCAATCAAAAGAGGAAATCAGCTGATCCATCAGCTGCTGTGCTGGCTTAGGAACTGTCAGCCATGAGCTACGATAATAGCCGATCCGTGACCTGTTAGAACTTACGCTATGCTTCATATTTGTTGAGTTCACATTCCAATCCTGCTTTTTATCTGCGGGAAGGCTAATTATTACACCCACCAAAAAAACTAAACAAACTCTGCTGGACAAAACAGAAGATATGACAAAAAGTAGAACCTGCCCACTGTCTCCTCCGTCAGTAGTTTTTAAATGTTTGTATATGTAATGTGATGTTTGTGCCTGAAAAATAATTGATTGATCAAAATGTTACAGTAAATAAAAAAAACATTGTGGCAGCAGAGAACAGTGTACTGATTCTACTTGTTCTAGCCTTTTTTCAAGGCTAATTATTATACAATGCAGTTGTTTTAACATAATTTTATATTCGACAGCTTGACAGTACTAACATGTGGAGAGATGTGTAATAGGTAGGTACACTACTACTATTACTACTACTACCATTACTACTGGTAAGCTTAATTAGGTTTGAAGAAGGGTTACATGGTTTACAATTGTAAAGGTTACAATAATTTCATGGTTCTTTGTATGATTTCTCTTTATTCAGTAAAATGTCTAAGGCAGAAGGGATTATTTGAAATACACCTGAGGGAGAGTTCCGCCCTGAATATTCAATTCAGCTATCATTATAATAATCCAACTGACAAAACAAAGAGATAACTATGATTTACAATCATGCTTTATTCTTGATTTCTTATAAAAGAATCAAATAAAAGGCTCTTCACACACTGCTCAGTCTCAGTCGAGCTGTATCCCGTTTTCTTTAACTAAACTATACTTTTCTTTACACCTTAAGTCTCTTCATCTTAAATATCTTTTATTAGTTTGTGACTTCAAACCAAAACATCATTGATTGTCAACACAAAATCTGTCTTAGCACCAGTACAATACAACTGTACTTTAGCTTCTCTTTTTTGAAATACTGTTCTTGAATGAGGGAGGAAAATCTCAGAATAAAGGGATCCTAATAAGTACATTTCAAAATGAAGCACCAACCATACAAAGCAATTTTTTTTTCATAGATAGGCTTGTCAGATACACAAGAGGTCAAATATATTAATGACTATTAAATTAAGCACAACAAACAGTGTAAATAAAACACTGCAACACAAAGCACTCTGGGATCTGGGAACACCATATCGGACGTGGCTGCAGTTAAGAGGGCGTTTCGGCTCCTCAGACACAGGAGCCGCCTCTGGACTCCAGAGATGGTACCACTTTTCCTCTGAGAGAGATCCAAAGGATTATGTATCAGTTTAGGAGGAGTGCAACCTGGGGAGTGGAGAACACTACTATCTGTCCAGCTCTGTAAACAAACTCTCAATCTCAAGGTCCAAAAAGACATTATTTCATACTGCGTGCAGGGACGTAGACAGCTCCGTGCTGCCCGCGCTTACTTTGTGAAATGTTGAAGAAAAATAAACATTGTAAGCTCGAGGAGGATAAAGTGAAAAGTGAAACAGTGGAGAAAAATGGAAATGAAGCTCTCATTATATTTGATGATTATGTGCCGTGGTCTCTTCTCTGCAGGTCTCCAGGTCTCCCAGGTTGACAGAGGAACCATCTGGGCCAGTGGCCTCCCTGACTTAAGTGTCTTAGCTTTATGCAACAGTTCACCAAGATAAAAGTCTTGGATTATCTCCCGAAAAAATATCGCTTTCCCTTGGGAACAAACTCAAACAAAAAGTCCTAAACAACATAATTCTTT
This sequence comes from Sander vitreus, assembly GCF_031162955.1. Taxonomy (NCBI): domain Eukaryota; kingdom Metazoa; phylum Chordata; class Actinopteri; order Perciformes; family Percidae; genus Sander; species Sander vitreus. The sequence continues at coordinate 13,359,540 of NC_135864.1, forward strand.
AGCCACAAGAATACATTTATATAAACAAATGTTTTAACCCTGATGGCAAGATATACATATACACTACCATGTACATACATAATTAATACAAAAGGTTTGCTCAACAGTTCTCATGTATTCAAATATACCTATTGATAGGAACCTGAAAGCTGAACTGACCACTCCCATGTGCAGGTCCTTGTGATCACTTAATCCCTTCTGTCTGAGGTCAAAGGTTTTAGGTGGAGTGTCATTTCTGTCGCTGGAGTTAAAACCCATGACCCTCGTTTCATCGGACGGAGAGGTTTCCTTTGAGCTGCTGCTTGCAGGGAAGGACTTGGGTTGACAACAGTTTGCACGGTGAAGGAGTGCGGTGAAAGAGAGGCTATCGGCTGCGAGGCTTCCCTGTGTTTGTCAGTGTCTCCTCCTCCTCCTCATCCTCGTCCTCTTGCAGGATGTGAATGGAGGAGCCCAGTAGTCTCTGCAGCTCTGGGACACATCGCACCAGATCCACAAGTCCCTCTTCCTTCTCTTCCTCCTCCTTATTTTTGCCTTTGTAAGGTGAAGCCAAAGCAGAGCTCACCTGGCTGATCGATACCTGCCTCCAGAGCTCAGCACGGGACAGACTCACCACCTCCAAGTGTGGGTAACGCGCCCGGAAGATCCGCGCTGACATCTTCAGACGCTTCAGGACGTCTGTCAGAAGAAACCAGTTGCAAAAGCTGCAAGAGATAAACAGTTAGAGTAAGAAAAAAAAACAAAAACAGAAAACCTCTTGCCATTTTAGGTTTATATATTAGGTATCCTCAAATAAAATAAAAAATTCCCCGTAGCAACTTCATCCAGTTCAGTGAGCACAATGTCTGCCATTTTGTTTTCACACAAAATAATAGTTGTGAGGTTAAACACTTCAAATCAACTCTCCTTGCTGATGAGATCAAGCTCTGAAATCAGTTTGAGAGTGAACTGCAGGCAGGTCATATCAGCTGTTGCCACGCTTGTCTCAGCCTCAATTTGGAGACTCCAAACTAAAATCCTTCTACACAAACTTGCATTGTGGATGAAGCAAACAGTGTGCAGATTCGTCTTTTTGACCTTTTATGTCCTGTTTGGGTGTATGGGTTGTTACCAAGCAGCGAGGGTCTAACAAAGACACAACATTAGGAATTGTCCAGCATTTTTGGCGCTTTACCCACACTAGCGACTAAACGTCACGATATAAACGTCACGATATAAACGTCACGATATAAACGCCAGGACATAAATGATCTAATGTTCTTCGTCCCATACTTTTTTGTACATGTACTTTTACAATGTACACGAGTGTGTGTACAAACAAACTGCGACAGTGAAGATGTTGGTAGATCATTAGGGGACATGGTGTAAATATCAACAGAATATTTCTGTTTGTAGGTCTGTGAAATACTAGAGGCAGAGAAAACACGCCATGAGTCACAGCCATCACTACCTGCTGTTGTCAGAGCTTATTTGTTGCTTATTTATTCCCATAAATATTAAGAGCACAGTGAAACTGCATTCAAACTGAGATGACACATGCTAAATTTAGTAGCGTTTTGCAGGCGGTACAGAATCAATGACTATAATCTGAATGAATGATTTATATGTGTGTGTGAACTTACCCCTGGGTTAATGACACTTGAACATGATAGCAAGGTAAGAGAGGCTCGGAGGAGAACTCAAACAGAAGGCAATCTTTGTCCGAGTCCGGCTCAGTCCTTCCCGTTTCATCCTCCTCCAGCTCCTGGTTCTGCTCCGACAGCAGGAAGTCCCAGCATGGCTCCTGGTCCGTCTCTGTGAAGAAAAGTCCACTGAGGTGAGATGAAGAGGAGCAGACACACTGTATGTTTCGGCTGACACTGAGCTGCTTTGATACACGGGGTTTGGGCCCCCTCTAGTGGACAGTCTATTCACAACACCCATAACACGTCTAGGACTGACTGCTGGTGACGCTGTGATCAGTTAAAGGAACACAAACTCAATGATGTCAGTCGCAGCTTGAAGTTAATTAAACCCTATACAGAGACACAAGGATACGAAAATTATATTTACAAGACACATATTTTGAAGGCTTATTTACAGATGGACTGTTACTGGTAAGCAGAGTGTAATTCAATGTATTTACTAATATAAAAAGTTTGATATAAAGTAGTGCTGTCAAACGATTCAAATATTTAATCGCGATTAATGTCATAGTTAACTCGCAATTAATCACACATTTTTATCTATTCTAAATGTCCCTAGATTTGTTTTTGTCCAATTATTTTTTCTCATTTTAATGCTCTTATCAACATGGAAAAGTGGATCGGCTTGCTTTGTGCTTTTGTCGCCTGGCTTTGACAAGGGGGCGGAGAATTGGCATCAGCTGTCTGCTTGGCCATCAAGTGGTATTTCAGACTGGACGTGCTGCGATGATAGCTCAGTTCACAACGACAAAACACACACATCACTTTGGTCTTGTCAATGGAACAAAGGATTTGGCAACTTTTTAAAAGTAAACTTTCCATTCAGAATCTTATTGGCATCCATTTCGGCGTCTCGCGCTCGCCATCCACTCAAAATGTAACGTTAGCCTACTGCTCTTTGGCCGGCTCGCTAGCCCAAACAAGTGTGTGCGGCGTGCCTGTTGTTTTGTTTCCGGTCTAGCTAGATCCGGTGTGGTGTTAGTGTAGTTTTTCTAACGTTACTAATTGTTGCAACAGCATGTGAAAAAAAAACTACAAAGTTTGCTAGGCCAAAAAGAACGTTAATCTCGCGATTTTCTCTCAGGTTTGCGTTAACGCCTTTAATAACGCGTTTAACTGACAGCACTAATATAAAGAAACAGATACTTTGACAAATTAAAAATTCATGTTTTCTGTGATGGGATTATCTTGCTTCAAGTTTGCGAGGCTTTTTCTCAATTTGTACAATAGTGAATGGCACAATGGCTCCTAAAGCCAGATAAATTATCCTCCATATCGCCCATCACTGAGAAGTCATCACCAGAAATAACATAAAGGAGAAAGATTCAATTATTAAGAAACCATACATATCTAATCTCATTATAATAATAAAGACTATCATCGGGGAGGAAAGAATTGGCCTAATTGGACATGCAGACCGTACTATGGATGGAACTTGCGTCATCATGCTCCTTGGAGAAATGTATATTTTCAACACCAAAAGTGAGAATAATTTACAAGTAGAATGACTTAAACCTGTCGTAGAACATCACTCTACAGTGGAAACATAATTTGCACAAAACAATGACAAGTATAAAATACTGTATATACACTTCATCACCACTAGCAGAGTGGTGATAAAAGTTGAATGTACTTTGGTGGAAACTTGAGTCTTTTTTTGTTCATTATAACTGAAGCAACAATCAAAACAATTTTAATGATTTAGGTTTAGCTTTAGAATAGTTATAGGAGGAAAAGAACGCAATAAAAGATATGTGTCCTTGATGGGGGGTTAAATTACCAACATATTTTTGTCTGTACAGTTTATCCAGAAAGCTGCAGTACACTTTCTCTTTAGTCTTCCTTAGTTCTTCCATGCATCTCTAATCCTGTTTATCCTCCACTGGATAACTTGCTCCCTGTGGCTGTTTACAACACCATAGTGATGCTGGTACACAAGGCTAACATCCCTCCACGTCTCAGTGGCCGAGCCTGAGCCCAGCCTACAAACTACAATCATTTCCCTCCGTCAACCTGCTCATCGCTGCAACAAGCCTCAAATCTTCTTCCTCCCGACCAGCGAAGGAACAGGAATATTTAATTGATCAGTGGGCTGATGGATTGGCAGGCAGAAAAAAACGGATCCAGACACCATTTCAAGGTTTCTTACCAAACAGGGAGCTACTGTAGAAATCCCAGGGAAAACCGAGATCCTGTTCTTTGCGGCCTTCCAGGTCTGTGAAATATTCTAGGGAAATAAAAAATAAAAAACAGTGTGTTATATGTTGACCGGTTTATACGTCATCACTGCTTGAGCTGCATTATGTGTAAATCTATGAAAATATGAAGACAGGGCTTCACATCAATGCTTGTCCACTTGTCAGGACTAAGCAAAACATAGAATGGAATAACTGGAATGGTTGCCTGAACAAAATAATAGACATAGATACAAAAACCAGTACTAAGTATCAGCAAATTAACTTAAGTTGTAGTTTGTGTTGTGATATGGTCCAGTTTGTGTCCGTCTGTGGCATCAGAGCTGTAGGAGTGTGTGGCTGCATTAGCTACTGAGCCTTCATCTCTCTATTTACCTGAGACGCATGAGGTGCACACTCCACTAAACACTGATACAGCATCCAAGTCGATAGAAACTTTTCACTTTACAAGGAAATATCCTTAAAACTGGTCAACACCATCAACAGTGATGTGAAAATTAAAACAAAAGCTAAAGATATGTGACAAGCAAAAAGTTTCCCAGGAAGCCAGATGTGTAATAAATCACTTTGTCGGGCTCAGTTATGGAACAAGATTGATCATAGGGAAGCAAAAACATTTTCCTTAATCAATCATTGGCCTTCTTAATGATCAATAATTGAGAAATCATTGGAAGCTTTTACCACACAAAATGCATGTTTTACTTCAATGAAAGCTTTATTTCAACTGACATGGGCCGTTTTTGCACCACAGTGATCTCCTGACAAAACTTAAGTCCTACTGACTGTTGTTATTCAGGTCATCTGCTCTCTTAGCTGTAACTTTTTTACTGATAAAACTTAGCAGATCATTTTTTAAGAAGGGATAAGGGCACCGTCACACGTGTAAATACAGGCAGGTGACCATTGCCTGACGAGGCGATATTCGTGCAGCATGTCGGCAGTGCAGGATGTGACGCGCGCAGAAATCTGTTTTCTGGTTTGTAGTCTGTTTGAGTTGTTGTGGTTGTTGGATTTTGTGATGAGAAAATGTATACTGAAGAGCAGAGAACGATAGCCAGGCAGAATCTCTCTTGTGGGGCAGTTTGTATTTTTTTTTTTGGCCAATATCATACAATACCTGCAGGTTAGACACAGCAACAATTAATGTCTCCTCCATCTTGGCTCACTAAGAAAACTATAGCCAATGACAGCCAAGTGGGGTCAACCACACAATTAGCTTTATTATAGCCTGGCTTTATATAGTTCTGCTGATGGAGACGGAGGCTGATGAAAAGGGGGAACTACCTGTGAGGAAGGTCTTCATGTTCGGACTATGTGCCAGTTTGACTGGAGTGTGTCCAGAGTAGGTGGCCAGAGTCGGGTCTGCACCGTGGTTCAGGAGCAACCAGACTATAGGAAGATTATCACTCGCTACTGCGTCATGAAGAGGCCTAAAGAAAGAACAAACAAAACACAAATGCCTATCAGGGATTGTATACCTTTAGAACACACCTTAATCTGTCAGCAAACATGTTGTATATGGAGAATCAGGTGTGTTGGACAGTAATACAAATATTTCCTGCGATTAATTACAACTTGTGGAACTGATATTTAGAGACAAACTCCTTTGACTGGAAAAGCAAATATGCTTCGACAGGCGACAGGAAGTATTACAACCTGTCAGTGAGTATGTCATTATGTTCATTACTGCTCCCAACACCTGTAGAGGGTGTACATTTTCAGGAGTGAATGTAACAACGAGGCAATTTTTGAGTCTTACTGACATTTTTAACCACAAAATATGCATTACTCCATAAAAAAAACCTTTGTAACAAATGCAATATATAAGTCCACTATATGAATATGACTCATACCCAACCACTCGACATTTTAGCAAGCTCAACAAAGACTGAGATGTGACAGATGGCTCTAAAGTGTGGACCTTTAAACTGAGATTATTTTGTTACACATGCTGTTTGCAAAGGTCAAGAAATGAATGAAGAAAACCTCCATGCTCTAATTTGTCAAACATTATAATACTTACTTATACTACTAATATAAGATATTGTAATTTCCATAGATTCAACTAATTAGAACCATAACATTTAATCATGCAGCATGAAGCCTCACCGTGTCCCATCCTGGGCACTACAGTTGACGTCAGCGCTGTGTTTCAGCAGCATCTGGACAATCTGAGTCCAGCCTCGAGAGGACGCCTCATGGAGAGCTGTGTAACCGGCATTATCGCGCCGATTCACCTCCCTGACGTCCTTTTCAAGACAGTACTGAACTACATCCTGCAGAACAGAAGTAGCACATAAACTGTGTCACATTATGATTCAAAGAGCTACACTGTTAACTGGAGTTAAATTCATGTTAGCAATATTACAAGTGAACAGGTGAATTTTTACCTGATAGCCCAAGCGTGCAGCACGTTGCAGCAAAGTCTCCCCGGCATTTTTATTGACAATCAGCCGCCGAACCTCCGGAGGAACAGCCCTTTTGGGTGGAGAGTCTGAGCCGTTGCATCTCCCCGATGAGCCTTTCTTATTGGATGGAGATGACGGCAAACTTTTTGGAGTGGGTGGGGGGGACTCTGGTCTTTTTACATCAGCACCATCATCATCCAGGGCAAGTGAGGCAGCACGCTTGCCCAAGCTGCTGCGTTTGGTCTTAATCTAAAATACGAATGTATTGATTAGAGCAGTGTGTGAAATGAAATCTATAGTAATGCATTGTCAAGTTAAGGCAATGGGTTCCAATGCAGTATAAAACTATACCAGCAACATAGTATTTATCTAGCCACAGGGGGGCACTGTAAGCTAATATATTAATGCCACACTGAATTTTATTCCCATCAACCCTGTGTGGTTTGAAATGTACTGTAATCCAACAAGCAGCCTCAGCAAGCGTCTTACCTTTTGCTCCTCGTTGTCACTCAAGTGCTTGCTTTTGAACTTCCTCTTCCCTGAGGGCTTGTCATTGAACTCTGGAGATACCTCGCTCTCCTGGTAGCGGACCGACCCCGAGCGAGTGAACGAGGGTCTCCGTGGAGGAGGCTCTGGACTGCAGGCGGTGGGACTCGGACACTGATCTGCCTGTGGATCTGTAACAATGAATGTAAGTGGAGGTTATGCAGAGTGGTACCACACAGATGAACACAGCGAAACACCCGCAAACGATCTTAATATTTCAACATCACCCATCTCATCTTTGAGATATCGATGCAGTTACGGAGCAGCTTCATGCTTTTGCTCCTCTGCCAAGCCGAACATAGAGCATGGCATATTTTAGGTGCCGTTTTGTGCCGACATCAGACAGCATGATACTTCCTTAACCAATGGCCCTTGGCTTAGCCAAGTCTATGAACTACTCTGCTCTGCTTTTTGCAATCTTGTGTTCAGGTTTGACAAATTTCTGTATATTCTCCACATATGTACCTTATGATGAGCGTCTTATACACATCAACAGGTGCCTGACGTGGACATGAAACACACAGTCACCACCTCAAGAATATAAACTGCAAATTGCATATATGTGCTGTCTTCATAATCTTTGGTTTTTGTTGACAGTCTATACTACAATATTTTGTATTTGTCTGTTGTATATGCTTTATATTTGAATCGGTCTTATACTGTTCTATAAATGCTTTTCCTATGTACCTTTTACAAAGATGTACATCCTCATAAAATTAATTTGCCCATGTCTATTTAATAAGTTTTAACTATATAAGCCCCCAGCTAAGCTTTCTTATAGTCAATTCTGAATCATTTGTCTTTAATTTCTAAACAGATGTGATAAAAATATAACCATGTATTTTAGTTTATATTCACACATTCTTAACAGTTAATATACACCCGTCAAACTTGATAGTAATTTATCATTTAGTTATTTCCAATTTGTTAAAACCCACTGAAATCAGACATCAGTTGGACTGAATCAATTAAATCATGAAATGATGCCGCTGTTGTTCTGGACAGACATTTCTAAAGAGAAAATGTAGGAAAAAAATCATTGTCACAGACTGAATGAGGTCTGAAACCTATGTATTTTCAGTCCAGATTCATGTATCAGATTTATTTTTATTTTTAAAGAATGAATTATCCATTGTCGTCTATGAAACATCAGAAATGATGACAAATGCCTATCACAAGCCAGCATGGCCAAAGGTTTTGTCATTTAGTCTGGTCAGAAGCCAAAAGAAGGATTTATGTATAATGGTATTAAAACAAAACGGCTTATTTGTGTGACTGTAGCAACTTATGTTTGGTGAGAGCCAAAACAATGATTTGATTATTAAAAGCCGCAACTAACAATAATGTCCATTATCATTCAATCTGCTGATTATTTTCACAACTAATCGATTAATGGTTTAAAATGTCTTCTAGGGGTCCACGTTGTCTTATTTTGTCTGAACAACCAAAGATATTCAGTCTAAAATAATATAAAAAAGAGAAAAGCATTGTTGCTTAACAAATTGCTTAAACGATTAATCAACTAGCAAAATAGACTGCGATTAAATTACTGTCAATTAACTATCAATTGTGGCCGGGTTGGCTCAGTGGGTAGAGCAGGCGCACATACTGAGAGGCTTATGCCTCGACGCAGAGGTCCAGGGTTAGAGTCTGACCTGTGACAATTTCCCGCATGTCTTCCCCCCCTCTCTCCCCTTTCTCACCTAAGCTGTCCTATCAATTAAAGGTGGAAAAGCCCAAAAAATAATCTTACATTATTTTTTTTTTAATATCAATTAATCGTTGCAGCCCTAATCAAATCTTCCGTCAATTAGCTACTCAATCAACTTTCTATTTCATCACCTGGGTTGTATAAAAATACAGTAATAAAAGAAGCTGCTGCTACACTCAAAATATTAAATATCCATACTATAACATTATAAATTGTTTTTACCACATCTGTAACTAACAGCTGCACTTTTGATTAAAACTTGGGCAGGAAACAGTTAATTGAAAACTGAACTGATCTCGGGAGAGAAACTGCGTACCTGCTGGGACTCCGCGGTTCTGTCTCAGGGAGTCAGATTCTTCAAGGTGCTCTCCATCTTCCAGCTTGTCTTTCTCAGTGATGTATTCCCCAGTCTGATACTTTTTGCTACGACATCGCCGGCGTTTTTTGGGAGCAGGCGTGTCACCCTCTGCACTGGCTGTCTTGCCCTTGCCCTGAATCACTCGCTCAGGCAGGGGGTTTGAGCGAGGCCTCCCTCTCGGACGGCGAACGGGTTGGGTGGGAGTCACGGGGGGTGACGGGGAAACTGGGGGAGGAGGCATTTGTGGGGGTGGAGGGGAAGGTGTTGCAAAGCCCCAGAGGTCGAGTCGAGCCTCATCAGCTCGCCGTCGTCCTCTCCTGAGCCGTGGGAAGGAGCTCCCTGTAGCTTCGGCCTCCTTACTGGATAGAGCAGAGCGACTGAGAGACACTGAAGTCTCTTCACTCTGAGCACTGCTGCCGCTGTCTGTAACCGATTTAAATCAAATTTCATTGTTATACGGACACAAGTTTCTATGCGTATGACTGAGACATCAAAAAACGCAATCCAGACAATATGTGACATTTTCTGTAAATAAAATGCTTCATGTCTGACACAACTGAAAGCATCATTACATTTTAGAGCCCGACCAATACTGGATTTTTGGGGCCGATGCAGATATTAGGGAGTAAAAAATTCAAATATCGATTTATTGGCCGATATTCTTGTTTATATCTCACAAATGTTTTGCAATGATCCCTGAAATGTGGTTATCAAACACTTGTGACAGAGATATGTAATGGAGTTTTACAGTTTATAATAAACCTTATTGTTCAAAATGACATATGTGCACTGAAACAGTAAACTTCACTGGAAAAGAAAACATTAGCAGAAACATTAACTCATGGTTTGCTGCTGCCGAGCCTGCGCCTCTGCTATACGTTCAGGGGAAACTTTCAACGTATCCGGTGGAAAACCAGACATTTAAATTCAAAATTTGGTAAATGCAACGGCTGGAATTGCTCGGTTTGGAGGTCGTACCAAACTGCCAGTCCTGGACAAAAGTTTGGGTGAATATATCGTCCTATTTAGGTTATCGCGTATAGACAGAATGGGCTAAAATGCTCACACATTAGCTTCCACTCGACAGACAAGGTATGAAAGTAGATACGTGGTCAGCTAGCTAGCTAATGTAGCAAACAAGTATGATGAGCCTAAGTAACACGACGGTTGTCACAGGAGAGTAAAGTATGGGGACGTTGTTTATTTACTTTCCAGCACTGCATCTTACCAACTAGGTAACAGCGTAGTGTGAAGTCAACACTCAACAGACTCAAACCACCACTGCACCGTCATCTGCTGAGCTGCAGAATGAATAGGATGAGATGCTCAGTAGTCTGGACTGAGTTCTTTGTTAAGTTTGCCGTTTTATGTTCCAACGTGCAAATGTTACTTTTTGTTAGTGTTTGTAATGTGTCTGTTCGGAACACGGTGGCTTATATTGGTAAATGTCATTTTTGTGCTGGTTTATAGTTTTAACCAATACTGAGGTGACCGTTACATTTCTTGACGCCAGCTGTATTCTGCTACAGTGACTTAAAGTTCCCTGTGTTGAGTAGCATTATATGATTAACATCGCTGAGAGCTACTTATACCCATTCTGAGCTGCTTGCCACAGTATTACAGTATTGTTATACTGCTGCTGGACACAAGCATCTTTTTCTAAATTATATTATGTAAGTTTTCACCTCGGCGCATATCGGACAACATATGTGCCAATGGCAATATCGGCAGCTATAACGCTGTGAGAACTTTTTAGGGCTGTAAATGTCACAGGATTATAAGAAACAAAGACATCACCTGATTTGTTGCGGGTTAGTTGCTCAACCTTGTTGGGACTGATCTTGTCCCTCGGAGTCGGCTCTGTACTCTGTGGAGAAAGTTTCACCGCTGATAGACTCTGCTCCAGCACAGGTGCACATTGTTTCTTTTGCTGAAATACACAGGGGACAGAGGGAGCATGTTGTGGATGCTATTGATCACAAAGCTTTCATGGTGACGGAGAGCATGTAACAGACTCACAATAAGCCCTTGGAAGTTAAATCATTAGTCATAGATTAGTCAAGAAAGGGAGCTCTGAATCGCCAATTTGATTGTTAAAAGTTTGATGAGATTGAGGTGATTGCTAACTAAGTAATTTCCTTAAAATACAACCAAAGGGAGATCATCATACTTTAGACATTAAAAAAGGACAAACGTAATGTACCTTCTTTTGACAAGACACTTTGGTTGGAGTATTTTCTGTGTCCTGCTTTTTCTTTCCTGCAGCCTTCTTTGATGAGTCCGGTGGCGACTTCTCCTTTGCTGCCTTCTTAGGACTGGTTTTCTTTTGTTTGACGCCAGCAGCTTTTGCTTTGGTTGGCGACTGCTCTTTGGTTCCATTTGTTTTCGTCTCAAACTTGTTGCCTCCCGCCACACACTGGCCTGTAAGAATAGACGCAACCATGCCTTCCAATTTTTCACTCGGAGGACCGTCTGACGTCCCACTTTCTTTCTTCAACATCTCCCCCTCTAACACCTGGGCTAGTTTGCTCTCCATCCTGTTCCCATTTGTTGATGCATTGCTCCCAAAGAGAGGAGGCTGGCCGGGGGGCTTTGAGGAGTCTTGCTTTGCTTGTAGTCCCATGTGTTCTCCCTTGCTGGTGTTTAACTCAGTATTATTCTCTACAGGCTCAGTGGCGTTCACCTTCTCGTGCCTCTTCATAGCTTGAGTTGAATCCCCTTGAGATGGCACACCGGCCCATTTTTCCACAGACCAGTATGATGGGTATTCAAAAGCACAAGTCTGTTTGCATTGGGTGTCTTGGCTCCCAGAGAGTGGATTCAGAACATCAGCTTTTCTTGATGCAACAGGTGAGGCTTGAGTATTACCTTCACCTGTCTGTGCTGTTGTTTCGAGAGCTTGCTGCTTTACGATGGACGCGAGATTAGACAGGGGAGACTTTATTCTCTCCCACTTATCATCCTCCGGTTTGGACGGGCTCTGCTGGGCACTCTGAAACTTGGATCCTTCTGTAGCTGTGATGCCCTTCATCTTTGGAGATCCTTGTGTGATTTTTCTCTGACCAGATGAGGCTTGGTGCGGAAGAAGAGGTGGCTGCTGCCAAGCTGGATTAACAACAGTGATAGAGTATGGCACTGCTGTTTTGCCAGCTCCAGATTTCTGGTGAGTCTGAGCACTAGCAGAGCTTGACAGGGCAGTCGTTAGGGCTCCTTTAGAGGGACAGTTCTTAGTTATGGCTGTGCTGGTGTTTTTAACATGCTTGACGCTGTGAGCATGTTGGTTGCCCTTCACCAGACAGGATGGCTTCTTTCCTCCTGAGGCCAGATGCTCTCCTTGGTCAATTATAGATATAAACTCTTGCTTTGCAAAACTCTGAAATTCATCTGCAAAAGACCCTTGTCCATCTTTGCCCCGTAGAGTAGAAGCCAGTATGGGGCTAGCCACACCTACATAAGTTCCAGGGATGTTTTTTATGGAGTCTTGTGAAGATCCCTTACTCCAGGTTGGTTTGGGCTCTGGGTGATTCTGAGGCCTATTTATTTGCTTTTGATGGGATCCATTTCTGTGGGTGTTGGGTAAGTTAGGGTATTGCACAGCTGAGCTATACGTTGTAGAATGAGTCCTCTTTGAGTTCAGAAAATCTCTCTGATTTGACTCATTATTATGAGGCTCAATCATCAAAACAGGAGGGTCACTTATGCATTTTGGACGTTTTGATTTAGCAGATAAATCAAGAGGTACATCTCTTGGTTCAACTGAGCAAGCTGTATAGTCCTCTGAAGCAGAGGGAGGTGTCATTTTAAGAGAGCCCATGGTTGTTTTGTCTATGCTGTTGCCTTTCTCCACATGGTTCAGCAGTCTGCTCTGAGAGGTGATGCTGGCCAATGCAGATCCACAGCAAATGGCAGCAGTGGGAGACAGCGTGTAGCGGGTGGGTGCTGCAGGAGTTAATGACGGGTGCTGCAATGGTAGGGCAATAGCTGGTGAGGCTACCACTGAGGCTAAAGATGTATGCTCTCCCACAGATTTGGCATTCTTATTAGATGAATGGTTAGATTTAAGTTTTGATGATGATGCGCCGGCTTTCTTCTCTGCTGCTGGAGTTCGGCCTACCGAGAACGGATAGGGATAGGTCCGCATGAGAGGTGTCCCTCCAACACCTGAGCTTTGAGGCTCAATTTCTTTGTGAAACTGACTGGCTGTGGCTTCTCTCAATGCTGCAATCTGACCTAATGCTGGTGGAAGAGTGATTTTACAAAGTGGAGAGGGAAAATTAGTGGAAGGAAGGAAGGCAACAGGCTGGACTGGTTTAAACATGGTGGAGCACTGAAACCCAGGTGAAACACTTTGCACAGATTGTGTTTGCGGGTGCGATTTCTTACTGGATGTCACATTGCTGTGACAGGAGTTGAGTGAGTCCTCCCGGCTGACTTTTACGCCACTTGACCACTGAGGAGTGGGGAAGGCCACAACACCATCAGCCTTGAGTTTAGGGGCCTCTGCCCTTTTGTCTGCTCTCTTCTCTGAGCCAGTGAGGGCTGAGCTGGACGTTGGTGCATTGTTGGACTGTTGAGGTGGAGAAGGCTCAGGGCTGTGGTTATAATTGCTATTGTCCAGGCAGGCTTTTGCTGTCTTACAGTCTGTTGTTGGAGTGGTCTTGTTTTGCTGACTGAGGGTAACATCTCCTCTAAACTCAGGGGGTAGCGTCTGGGGGGGATTTCCCACCATACTAGCAGACACTTTATTTGGAGCACTGATCTCTCTGCTCACCGCGCCTCCATCCCCTACATTCATTAGTGTAGGATCCACCTGAGTAATAATAGAAGATCATGATGCCAGTGTTAATTAGATAATAATGCTCTAATCTAGTAATCTAACTGTAATGAAAAAGAATAAAAAACAATTACCTGCATAGGTGTTTCTTTAACACAACATACCTCGGGGGTAGCAGAGTCAGTCAGGTGAGAGTTCTCCTTGAAATACAGTGATATGCTGCAGAATATACAAGAAAAAGAACACTTAATGTGATTACTGTTGGTGCTGTTCTTGTTTCAATCACAGAAAAGGCTGTATTTAATCCTTTATGAAGGAATAAGACCTACTCTATGCAACGGTACGTGATTCGGAGTAACCAACATTGGGCAATTGAAAAGTTCCTTTCTTTGAGATGGGCTTGGAGGCCAGATATGTTAAAATTTCCTCAGAGCCAGAAAGAAAGACAATTCAGGGTAGCAGAGGTAAACTGAAGAATGCATTTGTTCTGTTGTTCCCTTTTGTTTTATTATTTTTTTGCATGCAGGGAATGCTAACAGTCATATACTGTAAAAGGCCACCATTCCCAAATACCACATCGCTCCCTGCACATTGTGCACAGACAATTTGCAAATGTATTTTATGTGGTATTTTGCAGGTTAAACTTAATTGTAAAGTTCTGTTGTTGGTTGAAAATATTTTGTTCACCCTGGAGATGAAGAGAGGCTGCCTAAATCCACTTCAAACCTTCCTGCCACAACAGATCCACACTGACACTCACTTTCCACACATAGGTATACTAAATACTATTCACAGGGGTGAAAAGTGGATGACTGGAAGTGAACAAAAGTTGTCTTTCTTATCAATCACTGGACAGTTAATTATTTAGGATTACAATAAAGCAGCCCAACAGAATTCAACCTTCATTTCACAAAACAATGTTAACCATGATGCAGAGGATTATTAATAAGCATAAGCAAACAATTAATCTATGCTGATGTCATCTGAAAACAAACATTTGAAATACTCTCATATACACCGGCGACACACGCCAGAACAGCCCCTGGTATGTAGAGGTGAGCGCAGGCGAGCGCATCTGCAAGTAAAAGAGACGACTACGAAAAGGGACTCGGCAAAAAAATATGTAGGCTATGTCAAAGCTTTGGGGGAATGGAACATGTTTCACCCTGGAGTCAGTGAAACATAACGAATATGAAGCACATAATGACTGACACACCAATATCTGCTGGAATCTGCGAGCACGGACTGAAAAGGATTCAGCGATGCAGATACCGCTCAGTGCAAGGAGGGTCTGCATTCATTACCGTACAACAGTTGCTTACAGCTAGTTTGTCTTTGTGCTGCGATCATACGCGGTCTACTCCGCCACAACATTTGAATTAATCAGCTCTGATGTAGGCCACTAAATGTATGCAGTAGTCCGGCACACACGCCGTGGGCAACACTCAGACGAAAAAAGTCAAGCCTGACATAAGGCTACCTTTGAGAAAAACAGTCTCGACGAAACCAAATTATTCTGTTGTAGCCCACTTCAGCCTGGTCAGTTCACTGTTCAGCCCCACGGTACAAAAGACACACGTTCCAATGTCATATGTGAAAAAGTGCACAATGCACGCCGTGGCATTGTAGGCTCTGAAAACAATTTGCTTTCCTCTGTTGTAAACATCAGCACGGAAAAACTCTGGAGAGCTCCGGGTCGGTCGCCGGAGATGGCGAGCAGTCACCACAATGAGAGAATGGCAACTGGCTCGAGGTGATCGGTCCACCCACAGACAAACACAGGCACAAACTGCACATAGAGCCTGTATGCATCATGCAACATGCCTAAATAACATAGACAACATGGATTTAAATGTTTCGAGATGAAGGACAGATGTTTGGCCATATTTTACCAAGTGACAGGATAGATTTCCACCACAATGTGGCAATGTGTCACATCTCCGCCTGATAAGGTAAGTCAACATCAATGCAAAGCCACACAGAAAACACAACGTAGAGCCAAACAAACAAAAACTCCTGACGACCATCATCCCGTTTCATCAGCCCACAAACACTCGACAAAGTAACTACATCTGCCAGTGGACGTTTTTACAAACAAATAATCAATTTCACGCGCTGATAACAAAAACTGTCTGCACTGAGTTACTCGCAAATAGGAAAAACAAAGTAGCCAATTGGACAACTAACAGAAGGGTGGGTGAAACAACTTATTACACTGGATTGTGCTGCTGGACTGGCCACCAAAAAAGGGGGCAAACAATATATTTAACTCCACTGACCATCACCGTGGGTAGGTTTCAGCTCCCTGCGCAGCGGAGTCTCCGCGAAGCCCTCGCATTACTCCCGGTGGTTAAGCCTACATGTTGAGGCAGGCTACTATTATTTATCCCCGGCCGACCTAATGTGAAGTGCTCCAGTCTCTCCTATCGCTCCTTTGGTGGACAGACTGAACCACTTCGGCGTTGAAAGGCATTCACCGAGCCCCCGGACCCACCAAGCCTCTGCTCTCCGCCTCCCCCTTGAAGACTGCCGAAATATTGAATATTCCCCGAGCTAATCAGCAGGCGAGATAAAAAGATGTCTAATGACACAAACAGTTACGAACCCGCTCGTCCAGATGGCATGTGAACGACGTAGCCTACAGGAACGACTCGGATACGGCCATGTCCAGCCTTTCGCCTCTGCCGTCCGTGGCTGCTTACTAATCTCGACGGTTTTCGGTTCTAAAAGTCCGGGGGGGGCGGGAGGAGGAGGGGAGGGTAGGGGGGGGTCGTCAAGACAGTCCGTTCAGTATCTCTAGTCTGGTGGGAGAGAGAGGGGCAGAAGGGTGCTCGGTGACAGCATGGGAGATGTAGTGCTCGGCTATCCACGCCCAGGATTACACGCTGGAGAGGCTGGGAGGGGTAAGGACTGCAGGTACCGGCATGCAACGCGAGCTTCTGCCGCTCAAGGGGAATGGGGGATCGCGACCAAAGAGTGTAACGGTGCGCTAAACTGAAGAGGCTTATCTTGGTAATGAAGTAATAAACTGTATTTCTTGTAACCAAAGGAGGCTCGAGTATTACTGAGGGGATGTTTGCGTTTCAGTGGCAGTCAGGTCAATTAACAGAGTCACAGCAGCGGGTGATGGTTGCTAAACAGAATTGCCAAAATACAAAAAAGAGTGGGAGAGGTTTGGGTCTGTTACAGGGAAATTAACACGAGGAGGCAAGACTCCGGGTGCTCGAGGCACTCCAGTTGCATGCTGGAAGCTGCAGACTGATGCAGCATGGAAAGGATGGGGGGGAAACACTAAAGCTACTGATTTCTGAGTAGGATTTTAAACCCTTTGAACTATGTGAGACTTTTATCTTTCAATAACTTTTGGTCATTTGTGTTGATGCCATGGATCTGGCTTAACAAACACCTGACGAGGTACGGCTTCAGTTGTTGGAGCCATAGAAACACAAAACACAAAGTGACAGCAGGCTGTTTTGTAAAATCTAACTTGTGTCTTCCCTTTACTTAGACTGGCTTATATGATGCGAGCTGTGTACCATTTCCACATTCCTTTGCAGACCATAGGAATATGTAGAGCCAATATTATTCTCATCTGCATATACTGCCTCCAAATCCTTATCATTCACTGAAAATACAAAAAATACACAATTAATTCAAAATAACTAAAGACAACTCGTGCAGTGACATGGCAAGTTTCCCTCATTATATTCATGTTGAATACTTTCTCCTCATTCATTATGATTGACACTGTGGGCTGTCTACATCCCAGCTGTGCTGAGACCAAACCCTATCATTTTTCATTATTTCCTTGGTTTGTCCAGACCGGGGCTTTCATGGTGTGAAGACATTTTGTCAGCAATACCACTGATTATTGATATGGACACAAAAAGTGCCACAACTTCATTCACATCTTGCAGTGCAGTCTGTCAAAATCACATTTCCTGTTATCACCATGTCAGGTTTTAACGGAATTCATGCACATGGTTTTCTACAGAGAAGTGGGCTTGAGCTGAGTTCAAAGCATAACTACAATTTGGAAAAGGCTTACACCAGACTTTACACAAAATCATGACAAGATTTGCCACTCATAAAAGCCTTTAACCTATACTGAAACAATCCAAACATGCTTCACAAAGCAACTGAGTTTAACACAGCAGAAGACGGGAAAGCTATTTTATATACAAGCCACAAACAACCGGGAAGATGAAACCTCTCCTTGAGGTAATATCATTTACATCATTACACAATTTGAACATCTACTTTTACTTACATCCTTTTCTAAATTTTCACTTTGAACAAGTGCACAGTGAAACATGAGGTCAGTTTTTTCTTAATTAAAGTCTGACTTTAACTTTAGTGCTTAAATAACAAAGACAAAGGAGCTGAGAAGAATATTTGAGGACCAGCATCTTATATTTGCAGTTATGAGGTGAATGACAACACATCTGCAACTTCCAGTCGTACACAGGCGAACAGATATCAGTTTAAAATATCAGTCTGTTGAGGATTTGCACTTCAGTCTTTTCTGATTCTCCCCCAAAAATAAACAACCACATGGTATTTAGCTCTCCTATGCCATAATCACACTTAGGCATGCAGTAGTTAAGCAGTACAGGTTACTCTGCTGTAATTAGTCCACTTGTCCTACCTGAATACTGAAAGCAGTGTAGGCCTGCTGTTTACAAGGGTATCCACTCCGTTAGGCCAACAAATCTCCTACTTTTCTCAACACTTGTAGTGGTGAGGAAATAACCGTGCGCGCGCGCGCGCACACACACACACACACACACACACACACACACACACACAACGAGGCTGACTCAGAGAGTTTGTTTACTACCATGCACGATTTGTGTCGTGGTGCAGGACAACGATCCTGTCCATTCGCCGAGAGTAGCAGGCTACGAGCTGAAACTATTTCGCTGCTTTCCTATCGCGGAGCGGATCGGTGTGTGAGAGCTTCTAACGTGCCCTTCGCCATTCGCTCAGTAATGGCTGCGTGCAAGCAGCCAGATCGTTGACAAGATGACCAAATGTGAAATTGGGAAACCAAAAACGCCGATCGGCAATAACGGGGACGTCGTAGAGAACCGTCTCGGCATAAAGCAGGAGTATCACAAAGTCGGTAGCTGACACATCGCATTGTGTCTGAGCAGGGGTAACCCGGAGACCTCAACGACCGCGCAAGAGCTATCCCGGTAGTGACCGGCTGCTCGGGGCTTCACCAATTATAGACGAGTTTGGTCCACAGGCTCCACATCGGATGTCTGAAGCTGTGGGGTTAAAAAAAAACTTGTTATGCATACGATGATAAATCTCTCGAGCATGGAGGATATTCCGCACATGCACTATGACAACTGCGATAGCACAGATGAAGGCACGTTGTTTATTCCGTAGGCCTGATTTTTTTTGGGAAAGAATGTCGTCTTCAAAGTGGGCATACATGGTCATCTATCTGTGACTCGTATTGAAGATTATCGACCCTATTTAGGCCGCCATGGTTTATAGCGACGAGGATGTCCCGTCTAAGTTCGTGGTTCACCTGGTCAATATTGAATGTCGAGGCTGGGAAGGCGGTTGGGGGGTGAACGCTGAGTAAAAATCAAGCGTTTTATTCTTCCATCTTGGTAAAAGTAATGAATTATTCTACAATAAACGAAGGGAGGATGGCAGCCGATCACAGAAACAGTAGCCTAAAGGGTGATGTTCCTGTTTGTCAGGTTAATGGATATGGCTCGATGCGCCGTCCAGATGATGTTAAATATCTGTCTGATATTGAAATGCATCACTTCATATAGGCTACAGTTACTGTGTCGGCGTTTGGACAGCCGACTGCATCCACAGTCGACACGCATGGACAGCAGACTCAAGTATGTCATCTCGATACACAACTTGGCTGGCCATATAGGCTACATGTGACACGATCCTACATAATGCCGTGGGATAACAGCGAGACATCACCGCAACTACTGCAAGACACCAACAACTAGAAAATACACATATCCAGGTCAAAGTTTGACAGAGTTTTACTCGCCCTCAATAGCGTTGTGCAATGCCCCCTTTTAATGCCCCCTGCTCGCCCGTAACGCCTTTGTTATTAGTAATCGCATGGTATTGCACCGTCTTACCTTACGCTCCGAGCTGTCTACAGCCACAAAGCCTGCACACAGCGCAACAAGCTATTGTTGTCTACACAGAGGCTTCCGTGTGGGGCCAGGGATGTGATTTTGAAGTAGAATGAATACAGTATGCAATTTTGGCTTGTCCTCGCGATCTTCCCTTATTGCCAGTTTTCGGTCTGCAGCAGCTGGAGATGAAAATCGCGCACCCTGGGTCCTAGCGCCGGGTAAAGCCCTACAGGTGAATAACAAATAGACTGGTGCTCGGTGGGATTGAATCTTTAATTGCAGAGGGCTTCGCTGGAGTCAGATAAATAGTCCTTCTAGGACAGAGTTTTTATCCCCAAAGATTCAACACAGATTTAAAGATCCTGCTTGGAGGACACCTAACAAATGAATTATGTCTTCAAGTCTAATTATACTGACCACATTTTACTTTAACAGTAGGCTATATTGATGGTCTGCTGTCACACTGAAAATGATCATTCAACAAAGCACTTTTTTGCCATTTAGACTTCCACACAATCCTGTAGCCTACAGTCCAGTTTATCATAGCACACCGACTCAGATTTTTGTTGAAAAAGATAATATAAGTGTTTAAAATCAAAGTGTCCAACAATCGGCAGGAACACCCACTGGTTTATTAAAGCCCAACTAGAGATGTAACGATTAACTGTGTAACGGATAAAAATGTTGACGATAACAATTGCCGTTTTAATACCGAAAACCGTGATAATTTAATTTGACTTTAAAGCGTTCATGTGTACAGTTTTACATTTTAATTTTGATGATGAAGAAAACAAGTATATAATTAGTGGTGTTTCTTTGATTGGTTTACATATTGTTCTTTATGTCTTAGCTTGAATGTTTGGATTTGTATAATTTAAAAAATTACTGAAAATGTTCTGGACAAATAAGCGGTTTACATAGTGAAACCTTGCTCATGTGATTTTAAAAGTTGCACTTTTGATAAGGTTTTGCCTATATTTTTGTAATATAATAAACACTGTTACACTTTTTGAAACTATTTCAGCTTGTGTAGGCCTATCAGTGCTTTCTGAACATATTGAACACACTTTTAAAAATATCGCGATAATACTGAAAACCGTGATAATTTTGGTCACTATAACCGTGATGTTAAATTTTCATTTTCATAGCGTTACATCCCTAAGCCCAACTTAAGCAACAGTTACATCAAACGGTTCCTATTTTATCACCATGGCTGGATAACTGGGCCTGCTTGGCACAGATTTAGGGTGCCAACAAAGACAGAGCATCAGTCTGAAGTGACTATTACCAACATCAGCTGATAAATAAAACTGATGTACAGAATTGCCATAGTGACAAGTTTATTTTTCAACTGTGAAATGTGCCACGTACATTTCATGGTCACAATTATAAATATATATAAAAATATATAGGAAATCGGCATCCAAAAACCTTGATTTGATTGGGCTGTATAGGCCTAGTTCCTATTTTAGTGTTGTGTAGTATTTTGTATAATATTTTGGAGAGGGCTGTCAGTGTGGATATGCTGTGACAGGAAGCTGGACAGGTTTTAGACAGCCTCTCTTCATTTACTGTGTGAATAAAATTCTGAAGTTCAGGTGCAATTTGCTATCAACAGCAGCAGTAGTTGAGAGTTGCAAACACAAAATGTTCCTGAAAAAGACACAAAATGACCACAGGCAGCGTGGGGGTCTGCTGCTACTTATGAGGGTGGGGGGGGCTTTTAGGTGTTTGTGCCCAGGGGACAATTGTCTCAGAATCAGTCTATGTTGTATTGTTGTTTTATTAGTGAATCACAGATTGTAACGGTGTTTGGAGTGAGTTTGTGTATGGTAAACAGATGAGAAACAGTTACAGTATCCCTTGTTCTTTTGGCAACATGAACTAAATGAGACAAACTAGATGTTCCAAAAGTACAAATATAGAAGTTGGGCAAAATACTGGAGCACAAACAAGTCTAATAATCCTCTGTGACATAGATGCACACAAAGCTGTCAGAATCAAGTTTTCTTGTATATCTTATCTTTGTTTAATACTTTTGCCATGATTACATGCAGACCTCTTATAGAGATACCTGGGTGGAGACACATGAGGTCAGGACATCCTGGCAACCTATTAGAGGATTGTAAAAGTGGCTTAAGTCAGTGAACAGATCAGGGCTGCTGTTTGCGAGGTAAAGGCCCGGGTCAAGACTTAAATGGTGTGATGTGAGAAAACACCAAGAAAGCAGGCAATGGTCTGAGCTCAGGTAGGCCATTTCTCAGTGCAACATCTTTATGATACAGGGGTCTCGCTAGCATTTTGAAGCTAATCGGCTTTGTTGAGGTTGAATCATGCTCCTTGTGCATCAGGAGAGATGTTCCCTAAAGGTTCTGACAAAGCAACGCTGTCAGAGGCACCACAGCAAACTAAAGGCATCTGCAGACAACAGCCACAGATACAGTACATTATTTAGGACAGCTTCCTCTGCCATAAATGGGCATTGCTTTCATTGAAGTGGTGATCATCCCCCATTGAGGAGAGCGCAAAGCTGGATTCGGCGATGGCACACCATCACAGTTGCTAAACTTATATGGTCATTTAACCCAAAAAGCATAGCCTACCATTATACGTTTACCCCATAGTTAGTTTTGATTTTATGTGCCCAGGATTTGAGATATCTGTTTCTGAGATTTTAACTTTCATCCCCACAACATGAGGTGAATTTAATTTATGGAAATGTATATATTAATTTACGGACCTCGCTGTGAGCAAGTTTCATTGGAATGCTGTACTTTCTACTGATAAAACAGACCCTGTGGAATTTGTAGACAGTGAGGTCTGTGGATTATCCTGAGTAACTGGGACACTGCAGCTGAATTGTCCAAATGTAATTTGCAGCACAACTGAAACTGTATTCAAACATTTCAGAAGTGGGTATTTGAAAACTGGCACATAAAACTGTTTACCAAAAAAACATCCCAGATAAAAGTTATGTTTCGGTTTCACCTTTCTGTCTGTCCATGTGCGCGCTCGCTCTCTGTTGATGGCCAAAATATGTACGCTTTCTATTTCTTTTTTGCTCTCTCTCTTTTTTTGGCGAGTCGGTTAAATTCCCTTTATATGTTGGTATCACAAAATTAATTTCTGCTCTTGTACGAATGCGAGTTCACCAAAGCCGGGCAGCCTGCATCCATCTCTGTCAGAAGGAGGCTGACGTGGGTTGACCCATACAGATTGACCCCTCTTTCGGGTTTGAATCACAACACTCCATTGGTCTAAATGGGGTATTAAAAGGTACACTGTGGAGTTTTCTACCATTAGTAGCAATATGGAGCAATCTTTTTTACAAGTGGGTCATGTTTTGTTTTGTATTGTGCATGTGCATGAGGAAGATTTTTGAAGAATTTTAAATCCTGCATTGTTCATCTTGCCAACAGTCTTCTTCTTGCCTGTCTTAGCTGGAGCATTGCTGTGTTTCTTGGTATATTACTTGCAGATAAGTGAGATAGTACGAAACCATTGGCAGCAATGTTGGACCCACTCACACAGCTCCATGGTGCTACTAGAGGTCAGAAACTCTTTGGGGAACCTTTAACATAGTTGGTTTCCACTATTCCACTGATTGGTCAAGGTAACACGCCAACAAACTTAGCAATGAGCTGACAAAAACAACAAGAAGAAGACTGCAAGCAAATATTGATGTAGCCTAAATAATTTAAACTATACATACAAAATTTCAAGGTTGCAAATGTTTTATGAGGAAGGAAATGTATTCAACATGCTTGTTAGACCTTAAGGATACACGCAATGTGTTTCTGTTGAGGAACACTGAATCTACATAATCTAAACTCCACAGGACACCTTCAAGGCCATTCTTTTTCAATTGAGTTCTGATTGGGGGGCAGGTTGAGCATCTACTGAGATTCACTGGAACATATTTTAAACTCAGTTTAATAACTACATTGTAAAAAAAAAAAAAAAAAAAAAAACTCAAAACAAGACCTTAGCAACAGATTTGAATCCACACATCAGTCCACTACAACACACACAAGTGGACACTGATTTCATTAAAATGCCAAACATGAAATCACGAAGAGCTATTTAAACTGCTTCAGCAAGGCTGTTGTTTCTGGGAACAAACCTAAGTTTTGTTTAAAAGACTATGAACATGGATTTAGAGATTAAACAATTAGTCAATTCATCGATTAGTTAATTGACAGAAAATTATACAGCAACAATTTTTATAATCGATTAATCCTTTGAGTCATTTATCAAGCTAAAATGCCCGCTTCTCCAATGTGAGTATTTGCTTCTTTTTATATTGTTGTAAATAGAATATTTTTAGGTTTGGTCTTGGTTTTCAGACAAAATAAGCTATTCGAAGACATCACATTGGACTTTAGGAACATAGTAATGGGCATATTTGCACAGAATAGGTCATCACTGATTTCAGACCCCATACCAGTAAACTAAGGAGAGATGGACATTTAGAGATACTTTGCTACACAGCCTGAACATCAGAGCTGGAGTGTGAAATTCCCATTAAACATGGTCTCAGTGCAGTACAGTTAATATGGGATTTTTTTAATATGGTAAAGTGTCATGCATATTAATGTTTTACCCTCAAGATTAAAACGTGTGGGGACAACAACAGCTCTGTCTTTTTGAAAAAACTGTCATATTTAATGTAGGTAACTGAAGCTGGTAAGATGCATCAGACAGTGCCCTGATTCATGGGAAATTCATGTTTCATGATTCATGTTACCCTAAGTTTGAAATTGCACACTTCTCTTGCCACAACAGGATGGCTAAGCCAAGTCAGCTTTTTAAACTACACACGCAAATCCTTACGCCTCAATATGTCAGTTCCAGTGCATGCATACGGCAGGCTGGAGAGTAGACAAGGACAAATGTAGGCGACTTCATAGCATTCATAGCTGGCAGCTCGGTTTCTGGATGTTAGCTACTGTACCGTGTGATCGGCCACAAAAGCAAAACGTCCCAAGAGAGGGCTCCCCTCGCAACTGAACCAAAACACCAGCAGAGGAGACGTAACGCTAGGTTAGTATACAAGGGAGGTGACACTGTGGAGACTGAAGCTGGCTGATATTTTGTTTCGCTAAACCGCAGCTACGAAGCAGAGAGCTAAAGCTTAACATTACATGAAGAAACAGTCATGTCAGACTATCGTTGTCATCATTCACAGAGACAATACATGGTCTGCCAAGTGATTCGATCAGCTGGTTCCATAGTGTAGCGGTTATCACGTCTGCTTTACACGCAGAAGGTCCTGGGTTCGAGCCCCAGTGGAACCAGAAAATTATTTTCTGCCTACTCCCAATGATTGGCACGAAATTAATTACCAACAACCTCTCAAAACTTAGTAAGCACGTACAACTTTATTTATATAGTACTTTTCAATACTGGGGTTACAAAGTGCTTCACACTTACAAAAACAAGTTAAAAACATTTGAATGCAACAAACAAGCAATAATTGCTGACAAATAAGAATGAATCAGGGCAAAGAAGCATCATTAAAATGCCTATGAAAAAAAATCAGTTTGAGATGATTTTAAACACTCAGCGGAGTAACTGTTCAAGTAAAAATGCTTTCGCTAGTACCTGCTTCTCAGATGTAAGGTTATTGTATACATCAAAATTGCACAAGCGTTAAAAGGAAATTTGCCTACTTTTGCTGCTGTTTGTTCTCTCTATGTGACTGGTGTTTAAATTGTTACCATTAACAATGAATGAGATCCATAACATTTGAAGTATCTTTGATATTTTTGCAGTTGGTGAATTTAAACTAAGATCAACCATCCAGTAGCCAAACTAGTTAAGATAAAGATAAGTATGTGGCATGGTGCAAAACCTCACATTTCTCCAACTTGCTGGTACGCCCAGATCCATCATTTATATCACTATAATATTAAGGTATATTGACTTTAAGATTCTATGTCCATACTCCTAGCATTCAGAAACTGTTATGTTGTTATCTATGTTATGTTCATACCACCAAAGTCTGATCAATTGTTTCATGGCCCAAGGCCTACAGTGCCCACCAACCTTCATAAAAAAAAACTGTTTTCAGATAAAGACAAATAACTAGGTCAACTAACCAAAGGCCTTGGCAGAGGAGACAACTAATGACCAGATTAAGATCAGAGATGCTGCCCATAGCAAATCCATACTGATGTCTGTTGTTTATACATACAAAAAATGCAGTTAGACACAAGTAATTTGTCAACATAAAACTAAGCAAAAAATGTTCCAAAATAATTTGAAGAAAAAGAAAGAAAACCTGACACAAAACAGGAAAAGGTGACAAAAATACCAAATGAGCTATTGGTAAATACTATTTGTTGATATACTGGCACGTTTTTAGAAATTAAGTTTAGAAGTTTTTGGATATAGAAATAGACAAGCTATCTAAACACGGAAAACTCCCATTACAAAAAGCCTACTTATTAATCTGTGAGATGCACCTCCACCTCGTGACCAGATTACTTTAAATTAAGGAGATGTGTCTTTAAATTAAACAAAGGTGTCTGTAAATGTAAATATTGATAAAACAAACTGTATTTAGCATATGTCAAGGAGGAGACAAACTGAAGATTTAAAAGCTTTTTAAAAGAAAACAATTTTGCATTTTATTGTATAGCTAAACTATATTTTAAATGTATCAATTAGCCTAAATACTTTCTTAACCATGGACAGAACAGGTGTGTGATTATCCAGGTATAACAGGGTCACTAGGATACATACAAACATTAATTTAGCCAAACATCAATTTTCCTGAGGACAATGTGTGGATAACCAGTTAATATATTAATTAATATTAAATAGGCTACCTCGTTTACACCTGACCGGTCTCACTGCTGTTCCACGCTTGACGAGCTGCTTATCCCCAAAAGAATTACTCACCAAATCTTCTGTTGTAGAAAACTGGATCTTCGGGAGCATATCTGAGTCACTTGTTTTACTTTCAACTGAGGAATTATCAGTTTATAACATTTCATAGTGCTGGAAGACGTCCAGACAAGTAACGTTAGCTAACTTAACCGCGGACAACAGCGCCATCTATTTTTCCTATCAATATGCGCTGACTACTTTGACCGAAGATTTCGACTAGGTTGAACCGTCTCGGCTTTGACACTGTCTGCTCTTCGGCGTATCTCGCTTTCAAAAAAGTACTGTCCATTATACTTAGCATAATTATTAAAGAGAGAAAAAACTAGCGTGTCAAGTGTCATCAGGTCAGGAAAGGTCGCACTGTTGGTAGCTAAGTGCTCAACAGTGGCCGGAGCCGCCGGACACTTTTTGAACGGCTCTGGTCCCGGAAGTGATTTTCCCCATTCAATTGCTCCATTGACGTTTCAGTCAAATGCTAAAGAGTTTAAGGCCTGGAACCAATAACCTCACCATACATTTTTTAATATATATTTTTGGAGCTCACTAAATATATCTATAAACCGCTGTTCGCGGATGCGGTAAACATTTCCATGGTAACAACGAGCTTCACCAATCAGAGACGTCGCTGTTACGTTTAGGATTGTGGCTACGGTTCTCTTAATACATCCATGTGTGTAGCTAGTACTTCTCCATGACACCGCGAATAAAACATGTTTTTCTTAAAACAAGGTTGATTTAATGCGGACTTATGGCTTCTATGGGGGCACAAATCATCGTTTCACAATCTCGTAGCTCGTGGCAAGTTGGCCTTGGATGCTTAAGACATTAAGGGTAATAATAAAAAATCATTATGCAGAATATGAGCTCTATTTGAATGTGGCCTTTTATATTCATGGCATTTTCCCATGTATATTTTCCCACAAACGGATATCAATCTAATTTCCTGGCGTTACATTCATTTGTGTCCCCAAAATGGCGAACGTAGCTGCTGCTGCTGCCGCTGCCGCTGCCGCTGCTATCG
The DNA here is from genome assembly GCF_031162955.1 of Sander vitreus. Classification (NCBI taxonomy): domain Eukaryota; kingdom Metazoa; phylum Chordata; class Actinopteri; order Perciformes; family Percidae; genus Sander; species Sander vitreus. The sequence goes on from NC_135864.1 coordinate 13,387,257, forward strand.
CCGCGAATAGAGATCCAGCTGTTGATCGTTCATTACGATCAGTGTTTGGTAAGTTTGTTGGCGTCACTTACTCGGTTACTGGCAGTTTTATCCGTTAGCTAGATAATAGCACGATAAGTCGATACACCAACGGCTAATGAATGAAAGCTTGCTAACATAGGTAACGTTAGCCGGCTAATGTTGTTAGCTCGGCAACGAGGTAACAAATGTAACTTTAGCTACCTCAAGAACGAGTAAACAAACCTTTAAATTATAAAGTTAAGTTCTTTTTATTGCTTTTTATTAACGTTTCTCATATCTCAAATTTTATTTAGTGGGAAACATTCCGTATGAAGCCACAGAGGAACAACTGAAAGACATCTTTTCTGAAGTGGGACTTGTTGTCAGCTTCAGGTGAGTAAAAAAGTTGTGTTCGCCATCATCATGTGCTCCAAACGCCAGATACAGAGTCAGTTTTTTTGCTATTAAACCCTGTGTGAACAAATCAACAATTCAGGCTTGTACACCCAAATGGTTATGTACATTATTTTTCACGTATATATTTTTTTAATTGATTGTTATAGTCGTCTCTGACCATGTGGACAATCAGACATGATGATATGTGTCTTCTTGCTCTCAGGTTGGTGTATGACAGGGAGACAGGAAAGCCAAAGGGATATGGCTTCTGTGAATATCAAGACCAGGAGACGGCCCTTAGTGCCATGCGGAACCTGAACGGGAGAGAGTTCAGTGGTCGGGCTCTCCGTGTTGACAACGCAGCCAGTGAGAAAAACAAGGAAGAGCTCAAAAGTAAGCGCTTAGTTCCTCTTGGCATTGTTTCAAACTACGGTGTTGAATTGGATTTGTTTGAGCAAAGCTACAGTTCTCTGCTATTTCTGGCTTGCACAGGTTTGGGAACAGGAGCCCCCATTATTGAGTCTCCTTATGGAGATACCATCCAGCCACAGGAAGCCCCAGAGTCCATCAGCAGAGCTGTGGCCAGTCTGCCACCTGAGCAGATGTTTGAACTAATGAAACAAATGAAGGTAGGCTGGTTTTACTGCCTCTGTTACTCAGTTTTCTAGTACAGGTGTTAAAGACCTATCATTGCCTTTTCCTATATAGACATTTAAAATTGATAAATTTAGCATGAACACCAGAACCATCCTGTGTGCTGCTAAGCCTCATCAGTACCAGCAGAACACCGGCTTTTTCTCACTGTTTAAATGAGGCTAATAACCAACTGATTGGTCAATCTCACAGTCAACATTTCAATGTCCCTGGTCCTTATCAGCAAAATGAGCTGTCATGCTTGTGTGTTATTATGGCAATCCAATCGACGTGATCATGAAAGTTAGGTTGTGTCCCATTCTACTTAATGGCGGAAGAGGCTGTAAAGAACTCACTGAATAGTTGCTTCTGTTTTTTGGTTTGATGATTTTGTAAATAATTCACATTCTAGTCGTTGCTCCTTAAATCCTATGAAGTCAGAAAGGGCAGTGACATGGTTTGCTTTGAGTAAAACCTGAGTAAAAGTCAAAAATCAATTTGATTTATTGGTTAGGAGGCTGTTGTAAGCCAGTAGTTCTGGTCATTTTCACCAAAAACTTCACAGATGTTACTGATTGGTTGAATTACTTTTCTATAAAGAGTTAAGTTGTCAATTATGAAAGCTCATATTTGACAACTTCAGAATTCTGATAAAATAAATTTTTCAACTTCTAGGCAAACCTAAATTATATGTGTGTTTTATATATGTATGTATCTATCTATCTATAGCGTAAATCTTAAATGCAAAATTTTCAAATCAAGATTTTCTTCTTTTTCAAATAATCCTAGAAAATGTGCAGTACATTCATATTTTAAGATAATGAGTGACTTTGAGGGGCTAATAAATGTAAGTAGTACAACAGTTTTTGGCTGGGCACTGAAAGGGTTAATGGGCCGCCTGCTCCATTATTATAAATTGATCTCTAGGACTGGGGTTATGTATTCTGGTCAATTGATACTTGGATCTTTGTATGCTCTGATGTTTGAATAACAGTCTTCCCAAAATAGAGCAGAAGATATAGAGTCTGGCTTTCACATATTGCTGCATATAACCACTTTGAAGCTAGCTGGCTTCTTTTAGAATAAAATTAGGACTTTCTTTCAAGTATAAAACTCAAATGTGATTGTACATACTGAATGTTGCTGAGGTTTTCAAATATTACAAACTATTAAAGGGAAATTAACAAAAGCAACAAAAACAGATCTAAAGAGGAATATAATATAATTGTAAGTATTATAGTTTCCCCCAAAAGTCGTGTTTTTAAACTGTACGTTTAATGCTGCTTACTCCTTTTAGTCCCCTAAAAAGATGGTGACGAATGTTTCTCGCAATTTGAATCACCTTCAGGATGACAACTGTCTGCACATGCTCATCCTTCCCTTTCATTAACAGAGGTTGCGCTGTACGGTCTCTCAGCTCTTCCAGTGAAGGCTTATTTTTGCACATCTGGCAGTCTGGTTCGTTAGGCTCAAAGAAACGCCACACCGCAGACATTTTTTCCTCCGGCTGGAAAAGCGTTTTGTTGCATCAAAGCTTGTGTCAGTAGGACGGCTCCATACACTGATCAGAGTGGGATCGTTTGGGCTCCAATCCTGATCCCACAGATATTGTTGCACGTCCTTGTTTGTGCTGATGCAGCCACTTTGGTTGCTTATGGGTATGTCTAACCTGTCAGGAGGTAAAATAACACAAAGGGTTGTCTTTTTTTTATTTTTTTTTATTTATGTAAAAGTTTAGTTGTTTTGCTTTGCCCAATTGTGATTTTTCACAATGTATAATATCATTTCAAGATTCCGTTTTGTGAAAATGTGATTTCTCTCTTCAGCTGTGTGTGCAGAACAGTCCCCAGGAGGCGAGGAACATGCTGCTGCAGAACCCTCAGCTGGCCTATGCTCTGTTGCAGGCCCAAGTGGTCATGCGGATTGTTGACCCTGAGATAGCCTTGGTGAGAGGAGACCTGCTTGAGAATGGTCTTATGTGTGTTTGAAGCGAGGTTCATCTGACTGTGACCTTGTTCTTAGTCAAAGGGTCTGAAAGCTAGTCTACACCTTTTGAACCAGTAAGTACACATTTTTGAGAGATGCTCTTCCATATACTCCACATCCAGAAAATGCTCCACCGTCAAACACCAGTCCAGCCTCTGATTCCCAGCGGGCAGGCTGGAGGAGCACCACCGCTCAACCCACCTCCGGCTCCACCCAGCGCGCCAGTGTCTCAGCCACAGCCTGTGGTAAGTACAACCGTCTTCCACTCTTTAAGGTAATGGTCACATCACACTTCTGTTCTACAAAATAGTCCCGCACTCTACCCTGAAAAAGGATGTGATGTTGCGGCTCTGATGATGGTAATAAATAAATGTTGATGAGAACAGTGTTTGCTGTTTGTAGTCTGGTAGTGTGATAATTTACTAATTATCTCTATGAAACAAAGTTGATCAAAGGTGGAGATCTCACTGAGTCTCAGAGTTATGGCTCTCAAGATTAAGGTTGAGGTTAAATTACATCTTTTTTATTTTGTCATATAATCAGCCTGGAATGCATGTCAATGGAGCCCCTCAAATGATGCAGCCCCCCAACATGGGTGTTGTCCCTGGACCAATGCCTGTACCAGGCCCGGGACAAGGACCAGCACCAGTCGGACCTCCAGGTAATCATCATCATCATCATCAAACTGCATGAAAACTTGCATCACCAACTGAAATGGGTGTGGTAGCATCATCTTTGTGTTTCTTAAATGGCTTACTAAGGCCATTGATGAGTAATTTGTGAGGGTTTCATTACACCTGTTCTCATGCAGAATGAGCCCACTGATAAGATGTGCTAAGTTTTTAAGGATTATAAGTTATGTTGGACAAATAGTTTTTTTATTTTCATGATAATAGAAAAGCAAAGCCGTGTATGCAGTTAAAACTAATTAAAGACCTTTTAAAAAAGTAGTTAAACATTCAGAATCCATGTCAAATTAAATATATATATATATATATATATATATATATATATATATATATATATATATATATATATATATATATATATATATATATATATATATTAGGGCTGTCAATCAATTAAAACATTTAATCTAATTAATTACATACTCTGTGATTAATTAATCGAAATTAATCGCATACATAATTAACGGTGCCTGAACAGATACTTTTTAAGAAAGGGGGAAAAAAAAGAAAAGGGAAAAAAAAGGGTACTAAACAACAGTTGGTGACATTAAAGAACGGCTTGTTTATTGCTAAGGCCATATGGTCAAAATTAAATGTAATAACAATAACTTATTTCACTAGTAAATTGCTGTTGAATGACAAAAACAACCACCAGATGGGAAAAGGACATTTACAATAACTTCAAATGGACCACGAGGCTGTCGTTTACCAGTTTCATTGAACGCACCGTCTGTGTTGTTTCTCCGACGGCAGCTGCAGATTGTTAGATCCCGGTGTTGAATCCTCTACAGTAAAACACAGTCAAACTTTACACCGTTTAGCATTAGCTGTCAGCATTTTAACCGTGTTTAATCCAGCTACTAGCTAGCGGTAGGCTAATGTTAGCTGCTGTCTAGTCTTGTGTTAACTAGCGTCACGTGCAGCGGTGTTTGTGTTGCCTGTATCGTCTGTTTCAGAGCATCAGAGAGAAGCGCAGACATATCAGTGGCACCAGATTTCGGTAGCCAGGGTTGGCAGGAAGAAGATTTTTACAAGTAAATGTTCCAATTAATAATCCAGGCAGCACATTCTCGTCTCCCTCCTTCATTTTACAGTCCAATGGTGGCTAGAACGGCACCGGGTCAAACCTCAATATGGAATGGATTAATCTGCGTTATATTTTTTTAACGCGTTATTTTTTTCTCAGATTAATTAATCGAAATTAACGCGTTTTGACACCCCTTATATATATATATATATATATATATATATATATCGATGTATATAGTTATTATTCAGGTGCCACACTCTAACTACCAAATATTTTCGTCTTTAATAGTAAACCAACAATGAATGTAACGAGTTGTTCAAAAAACAGGGTCAATGTTTTTTGCTTTGCAGTTTTTCCAGTGAACCGCCACATTGCAGTGTTTTATTTAAGCAGATCACCAAAATAGATTTGGCCAGACCAAATCATTTCTTTGTATTTTTTATTTATCTATTTATTATACATTAAATTGTCATGCAGCAGCGCAAGCAACCTTCCCCCCTCATCGCTCTTGTAGCAAACAAAGCTACAGTCATGCATTCTTACCAGTACTGTGTTTTAATGGTTTAAGCTATTCTCCAGTTCAGTTATTTTAGCAGTAACGTGTAAAATTGCACTTATTTTGACTGCAGCCATACCTGCAGTACCCTATTACCATTACCTTTTATTTTATGTTAAAGCTTTGCACATGTCATGGCTCACTGGGATCACTAGGTGTCACCAGAGCCTTGTTAATAGTCGAGGTGCTTTATGAGAATATTATCAGCTTGACTCTTGAAAATCTCTTTTTATTCTCCCTAAATGTTTGGTATTAATTGTCTTAAGGTTTCTTTTGAGCCTTCATGCAACATATTTACAAATGTTAATTTTCTAAAGTGTGTGTGTGTGTATGTGTATGTGTGCGATGAGCATGCTTCAAAATGCTCTCCAAAGTGCTGCTTTGCTCTCTTGAGTCTTGTGTCTCCTTTTCACTTTAATGCTGGCTCAGGAAACCTTCAGCATTCTCCCACAGGATCGTCTGGGCAAGCTGCTATCGAGCGGTCGCAAGGTATCACTGTACTCCCTCCGTTCTCCAGTCAGGTCATAGGACTGTTATGGAGAGGCCAAATGTGTCTAAATACACAGCACTTCTGGGGTTTAGTGTTAGTTTTCTACAGTTTGTTAGACTGCATGTCAACCATAATCAAATATGAACCTTTTTATTTAGCCTTTAAAGGAACACGCCGACTTATTGGGACTTTAGCTTATTCACTGTATCCCCCAGAGTTAGACAAGTCGATACATATCCTTCTCATCTCCGTGCGTGTTGTAACTCTGTCTGATGCCCCCACCGCTAGCCTAGCTTAGCACAGATCCTGTAGGTAACCGGCTCCACCTAGCCTACTGCTCCCAATAAGTGACAAAATAACTCCGTTTTCTTATTTAAATGTTGTGATTTGTATAGTCACAGCGTGTACAAATAACAAGGTCACATGAGACACAGCCATCTTCTAACCGTATACATACTGGGAACTATATTCTCAGAAGGCGAAGCACTGCCACTTCTGCTACTTGGGCGGAGTGATTTGCTCGCAGCACCTGAGAAGCCCCGTGGTGAGGAGCAGAGAGTTTCACCTGGAGTGCTGGGGGATACAGTGAATAAGCTAAAGTCACAATAAGTCGGCGTGTTCCTTTTTAAAGTAGGTGTTAAGCCCGTTTGTGTAAAGATTATGATGTCTGAGCATTACCATAACTAAAGCAGAATGTGCCGTGTCATGAGGGTGGGAGGAAAGTGGTGAAACTGCACGTGAACAGATACAGGTTTGACAGGAGTGATACATTTTCCAGGATGAAAATGTTTTTGCGTGATTACGTTGTCGGTTTTAAAGCCAAGCCAAATAATTATTTTACATTTTTAAATGGAAGAGTATTGTAGATAGTTTTCAAATTCACACAACCTTTTAGTTTAACGTAAAGTTATTTAATCTCAGTAGAAAATGTCCTCTGAACGCAACTTAAATGAGGTTGACAAAGCTGTGTGTCTATAGCAGAACACAGTAATAGGATACATCAAAGGAGAATATATATATATAGATAAACTGATTTGTTGAGCATGTTAAATGTTAGTGTGTGTGACTGTAAAATGTTTTTGTGTAGAATAACCGTAGTAAAACTCTGTGGTAAAACTATCTGAATTAACAGAATTTATGTTGAATATACTGTACATAAGCTAAACAAATACCAAAAAAGAGAACTAAACTGTAAAGGGAAATTGCCAAATGTAGCACAAAAATATGTGAACAAGAAAGGGTGAAGTCCTGGCTTTTATGACACTTTTTATTATGTTGAAATAGGAGAACTCTAAACTAAGTATTGAGAGAGGTACCACACACAAAGGAATGATACATGTGTGAAATACACATTATTGTGTGGTTTTTGATATTTCCATAGTGCCGTTGTCAGAACATTTTGCATTGGTGGAAGGATGTAGCATATATACACCAGTCACATGTGCATAGCAAGTAGATTGGTCAACTGCAGATAACAAAAATACAAATGCATTTGAGGCCAGTTTGTGCAGACATTGCAGGCTTCCTGCTCTCGGCACTCTTCTCCTATGACTGCATTGATGGCCGTCAATACAAAAGAGCACTTAAAGGTCCTATGACATGTTGCTTTTTGGATGCTCTTTCTTGAAATTCAGCCTTGGTGCAGAATTACAGCCACTAGAGCGAGTCCCACAATGAGCTTTCCTTAAGCGTGAATTATACTGGACGCAGCCCAGCTGGCGCGTACAAATGTGATGTCATGGAATCGCCGTGACTATTTATACCCGCGCCGGTGCTCGCGACACTAGTTGCAGTCTTCTCCTGAACAGCGGTGGCGCTAATGAGCAAAGGCCACCGACGTTGCTCTTTCTACGGACTAGAAGAAGAAGAAAAAAAGTAAATGACGGCAGAACTGGCAGCAGCATTTCCGTCAATGCTTCGATTTGATTGGATGACCTACTAAGCCTTTCATTCACCATAAAAGAACTCCTCTTAAACCCAGTAAGTTTACCAGAGAGACTTGCAGTCACTCAGAGTCCTGGCATCCGGTTGTCGGCGAACCCGTTCAGGCCTCCCGTTTCCGCTTTGTCGTGCGCGCCATAAATCGGGCGTGCTGGCAGGATTATGTCATTTTGACGTCACGATGGCACGCGCCACCTTGGATGCGTCCAGTATAATTCTCGCTTTAGGATGTGCCATTTCTGTGTCTGTAGCTTTAAATGCAGAATTCTTAAAATCAAATTATTAGCATTCACACAATCAGTTCCGACCTGGGATGTTTTTTATTTCAACGATCAGATTTGAATTGTTAAGAGTTTCTCATAAACACCCGCACAGTTGGTAAAGATAATAATCAATGACTGTATTGCAAGGTTAAAGATGAAAATAATGGTTTGTCGTTATTTCTTTGCCATGTCAGTTTTAATGGCAGTTATTAGTTGTGACATTTGTGGTTCTCGCTAATGGAAATGAAGAGCTACTTGGCTTTCTGTTTACTCATGACATGCCATTGCTGAGTGTGCTTTCAAGCAGCATGGTACTTTCAATGTATCTTGGAAAATCAAGCTTCTTGGCTTCTCTCTCTTGTTTTGCCCTTGTTCGTGTTTGTCGTCAAAAAATCTGTCCAATTTCTTGCCAATTATCAACCCTACAGTTTCACTGTCAACAGGAGCTCACCTGTCCTTTACCCCATCAATTTCTTCAAGCTGCTTCTTCTATAAACCAGCCCTGGGCTCTCCTCCCTCTCAGCTGTATAGCAGAATGCAGTAAATGCAAATGAATCCAAATTAATGTGAGGTACAATGCCCCCTGCCCTTTACCTTGAATCTGTTTAGCCTCAAATCAACTAAACAAACGACATGTTAAATGAGACAATCTTTACACAATGCAGATTTTGATTACGGTCAAACTACATCAGGGAGTCGCCGTCATTTAACTGTAATGTGGGCAAGGCAATCTATCTATTGTTTAGATTATTTCACAGCTCACCTAAAAGGAGACTAGAAATACAAGTGTTCCAGCCACTGTTGGGTAGGTACAGATCTACACCTGCCTTATTTAACATATTGTGCCCTATTGTTTACTTCTGTAGACTTTCATGCTGTTTGACATGCTTTAGCGTAACTGAACACTGACACACCCATTGTACTTGATCTTCTCTCTGCATGCTTCCTGTCATGATCTCATGGCCAAAAAACACCAGAGTTACAAGACACAAGTAGGAAAATATTCTCAAGTCAGAACGTTTGTGTCTGTGTGGGGAAAAAAGCTGTTTTAATGCATTTTACAGACAGGTTTCCATGTGTTTTAAACCTATAATGTCCCTCTTAATGTCGATGGGATTGTTTTCCTGCATTTTTTTGTTGCTGATCACTCTCCTGATATCTCCCTGTGAGTTGCGACAACTTGCTGTGGCAGTTTGATGTGGTCACTGTGTACTGTGGTGTGCGTTTATCAACCCCTGAACTGTTCTTGCTTTGTTTCCTGATATATCTAACCTGAGCAAACCCTCCACCTTAATTGGTGACTGTAGTTTCCCTAACCTGGAATTTTTTCCCTAATGGATTAGTCATAAAACATTTCTTGCTCAGTGAATAGCAGAAACAACTTGTTTGGGTGTAGTATTTCTTTAGGTGGTTGAATGTATGATTTTCTCCAATCAGGACCAGGCGGCATCCCCCCCAGAGGCCTGCTGGGAGATGGTCCGAATGACCCCCGGGGAGGAACTCTGCTGAATGTCACTGGAGAGGTCATAGACCCCAAGTAAGATGTCCACCCACATCCCGTTACCTAAATACTATTACCAGTTGTGTGGATTTCAGAGTTGTGTTAATTCAAGCCGTTAAATTTATAATCCTTACGTTATCGTGGTAGTAAGTGTGATTTAAGACTACAGATCCCAGATTTTTGGAGGCAACAATCACTGGTCGAGCAGCTACTTTGTGAGAAATACAACAGTGGAGAAACTAGTGTATTTGTTTACAGCGCAACCAAACACATTCTTGTTGTTATGATAGAGGAGTCCGTTAATAATAACTCCAACTGCAATCGGATTTTATGCTATGCTCGGTGCAAGTAGTTTCCCCACACAACAGCAGGGCACAGTAAAGTTGGTTACCTTGGCGAGACGTTGGAGGTGTGCAGTCTGTCGCCTACAACTCCTTATTTTACAGCTCACTGTAGCTGCTTCTCCTTGTTCCAGCAATCCCTTGCGAAAAAAAAAAAAAAAAGATCAACTAAAAGAAAAATGCAAAGAATGTTTTGTTTCGTAAATGCATTGTTGATGATCGAATGACGAATGCATTGAGTTTCCTGTTAATGCTTCACAATAAAAACCACCCCATGTTTCGCCAGTGAATATTCTTTTAAGTAAGTAAAGTTTATTTATTAAACACTTAAAAAAAAAAACAGGTTTACTAGGTGCTGTACAGTGCTATTATAATATATAATAAAATCCATTTGCATTAGCAGTGACATAATATAGCTGTGATACAGTATTAGGAGTGAAAAAGGCTCCTATCTGTGAGACAAAGTTACAAACAGTAATGCTGGATCACATCCAGCTGCATTGATTCCTGAGATTGTTTTGGGAATGGCGTACTCCACCACTGACATTGAAAACAGAGAGGTAATTACTGAATGTAAATACTTTAAACGGCTGTTGCTGTGGCTTGTTATAACGTTTTTTAGGCCAAAAAAAATCTGTAATTCTGAGTTTGCCCGTTTAAATTTTATAATATCATTTAATTGCTCTTATTTTGTGTTTGTGTCTGTATTTAGCCGGGGTTACATGGGAGCTCCACCGCCCCACCAAGCCCCACCTGTACACATGGCCCAAATGGCAAGTGGACCCCCTCCGGATATGAGAGGCCCTCCAATGGACATGAGAGGCCCACCCATGGTTGAACCACGAAACATGATGGGTGACCCCAGAGGGCCCCAGATGATGGAGCCACGCGGACCCCCGATGGAAACCAGAGGTAGCTGCTCTGATGATGCTTCATAGTTTAAGAACTTATAATAGTTTTTTTTTTTTTGGGGGGGGGCATTTTAGGCCTTTATTTGACAGGATAGCTGAAGAAGTGAAAGGGGAGAGAGAGAGGGGGGGGAATGACATGCAGCAAAGGGTCGGAGTCGAACCCTGGCCTGCTGCGTCAAGGAGTAAACCTCTATTTTTGGGCACCTGCTCTACCAACTGAGCTATCTAGGCGCCCAAACTTATAATAGTTAAAATTATTATTATTGATTGTGTTCATGTAGACATTTTGGTTGATCTCGGTTCAGTTTCAGTCACAGCTGGTAGACAAACCAAAAGACACTGAAACCAAAGTCTTTTGTCCTTACGAGAGGTTTTTACATAATAACTTTTTTATTACTACCATCTTTACACTTTTATTTCCTTATATTTAATACCGCCTTTATTTTTTAGGTCATCCATGTCACAATGTTTCAAGGACACTTCTCTCAGCTACAAATGCACATTTTTTTTAAATTTGAGGTTTTTAAAGGGGTGATAGATGATTATATAGGGTATTTCACACTGTTCCTTAAGGTCTCCTAATAGGGTCTGTAACATTGGTTGGGCTGAAAATGTCCCAGGTTTTATTCTGTGGGTCCTTATGCATCCCTGTGGAATGTCTCTATTTGGAACGACAGCTTTTCTTCCAAATATGTTATGCTCATGAATATTTAGATGAGCTGCGTGCAGATTGGTTGTACACAAATAGACACAGAGCTGCCCCGCAGCGCACACACACCGCTGCCCAGCACGCGCAAGCACACACAAGAAAACGACAGAAAGTGTCCAAAGTTTGGAATCAGTTCAAACGTAATTAAAACGAAAACTCTGGACAGTGTGTCTACTGAAAAACCGAACTAGCTTACCACAATAATAGCACGACGTCAATGCTTCAGCATCTCAACAGAAAACATTTCTCATCCATTCCACGAAGCGGACCCAACAAAAGTAAATCACGGAGTTGTATGGACGATGAAACTACACCAAACGCAACAACTAGCAAAAACAAAGACTAGAAAATCCATAGCAGTGACCACAATTTGATCTAAAGAGCCGACTTGTTGACCATCCCTTCGGAGAAACAGCTTATTGTTACGTACCACACTCTCTCACTTTCTCTCTTCACGGAGAAACAGCTGATCAACGATCAACTAGCATAAGTGTAACAGAGCTGTGTAGCATTGTAATCAAATATATAAATTAAAATAGATTGAGTATAATTATTATTTACATATATTTACATATAGGCCTATATACAGATCAGTCTCAGGATGGAACTTGTAGTTCTGAAAGTTAAGTTGCACAACTTAAGGTCATGTTTATGTATGTTTAATGTAGGCCTTAGTGTGAGGTTGTCATTTCAGAAAATGTTTTCTTTGAAAAATTTTACAATGTAATAGGGCACTTAAATGCACTTCATATGTTTAGTTTTTTGAGAGATGATATTGTAAGCAATGTAGGCAACAAAAGTGTAGCTTTTTTCCGAAAATTTAACCAAACTATTGTTTATTATTGCTCTTCAATAAAACAAAAGTATTTCTTACCAGATTACTCTATTAATTGATGGAATAATCTGTAGAATACTCGATTACTAAAATAATCGATAGCTGCAGCCCTAGTACTATGTATGTCCTATTTACCCACCGAACCGTCGTAATTCAACTAGGACCAGGTAAACTCGGTTTTGCATTCTATCACCCCTTTAATGTTAATGTTTCATGTGATGATCAATTTCTTTTCCCTTCCAGAGTCACTTTCAAACATAGTTGTCTTTTATGTGACGTACACTCCAATGGATTACTCAATCCAATGATGAGGTGTGAACAGAGAGTGTGGTTTTTGGTTCTTAATGCAGGTCGTGACCCGAGGGCGATGGACGCTCGTGGTCCTGTGACGGCTCAGAGGGTTCCCATGGCGGCAGGAATGCAAGGCCCCGTTCCTCATGGCATGGCTCCGAATGCTCCTCCACCTGCAAGACCGGTAACAGCTGCATCTAATGTCTTCGTCTGCTTCAGCTGTTTGCTTATGATTTATTACGTGAATGAATATGAATGTTATGTTATTACACTGGTTACATTGCACACAAAACTGTTAAAAAGTAAATTTGTTGTAAATTTAATGTCCTTTCCTCATCAATTATAAGACTACAAATAGCGATTAGATAAACATTTCCTTAACATTACATTTAAAAAAAACAAAAAAAAAACTTGTAAAAGTCAATTGAATGTGACTTGAAGGAGGAAAGATGCAAAAGAAATCTGTGCTATATGCTTAAATTACTATTGATATGTTTGTCCTGCAGGGCCCTGGTATCTCTGGCGTTCCTCCATCAGGAGGAGGCTTCAGTCCGGGGCAGAGCCAGGTCTCTACACAGGACCAGGAGAAGGTAGGTGTCTGGGATCTATCATCCCTGTATTATAAGAAACTGGACCAAGAGTCACTTTAAACGGCCTTCATAATAATATCTACATATTTTGTGTCCACTGCCAGAGACGAGATGTACACTTAACAAATAAAACGGGCCTTGATCAATAAGCGGCTGTTGTCTGGGTTAGACTTGACGTAGTCTCGCATTGCCAGACCTTCCTCCACAGAGCTGCGGAGCAGGGTCGGGCTAGTCCACACAGCATTCTGGGATGGGGGGGGGGGGGGAGGGCTCTGGTTTATTGGCATTTCTTGAAATCAATTACAATAGTTTTGGGCGATGCTAATCGCCAAACGGAGCTATGGTGCTGCTGCAAAATAGCCTCGGGAAGGAACTTGTTTTGGTGGAACGTGTACGTTCAGAAGTTGTTTGTCGTGCAACATAAAACTCCGATTGAACAGATGGTCTAGCTAGCTGTCTGGATTTACCCTGCAGAGATCTGAGGAGCAGTTAACCATAGTCCTCATAAATCGGCCGGAGTTTAAAATTACAACACAAAGTAAGCGGAAGGTAACGGACATCCGGCCAAAAAGAGGGACATCCGGCGGAACAGGAGCAATCCCGGAAATGGAACGTCATGGATATAGACTAGACACAGAGTAGCTCTGTCCAGCTGCTTGTTGAATTGCCCCTGAGCAAAATGTTTATCCTTTTTTTTGCATCCTCATTCACTGGTTGGAAGTCATTCTAGTATGTATCACCTGAGGCGGGGATGAGATTGCAGCAGCAATTGTTTGACTTCAACAATAGCTGGTAATGTTTTAACACAATAAAGGCTTAAGGAATTTGGATTTTCCTGTTAACACAGAATAACAGGAAGATTTCTTGAGACACCCAACAAGCCCTTACCGTCCCGTTTTGTTTATTTTGAGGGCAGAAAAGCACAGTTTACCTCCTGTATGTTTTGACAATTTAATTTTGTCCCTCTCTAGGCTGCTCTGATTATGCAGGTCCTGCAGCTGACCCCAGAACAGATCGCCATGTTGCCCCCGGAGCAGCGGCAGAGCATTCTCATCCTCAAAGAGCAGATTCAGAAGACTGCAGGAGGGGCGCCTTGATGGTCTGACTGAGAAAAAACTTCAAAAAGGTTTCAGGTAGACCAAGATTAAGTTTTCTTAATTTCCTTAACAGTTCAGTTTCCTTCCCTCCGGGAAATTCACAGAAACTCTGTAATTTCTTACAAGTATTCTGTTTTCTCTTTTTTTTTTTTTTTTTTACATGCATCATTTGGATTTCAGGGCTCACAAACTGGTCCACCCTGCTGACCCAGTCAACCTGAGCTCGAACAGGCCTGAAGAAGTCTCATTTTAGTTTGGAATATTGTATAGTTGTTTTTTTTTTTTTTTATCATATTTTCTGTTTTCTGTATGAAAGAGTCAGGTTGTTGCTTGTGAGACATTTGAGTGGATGATGAATGCTGAACCAATAAAAAGATCAGAACTGGATTGTCGTTAGGTTTCATCCTTTTACTCCAAAACCGACTGTTGTCACGTTATCGGCTCTGGAAACTGTTTGTCTAGATATTGTTTTGTCAATAAAACAAAAAAAAGAGTGTTATATTCATTTATTCAAAATGAGTTTGGAGTTGTATACAAGAAACATGATGAAAAAACAGCAAATAGTGAACTTAAAATAATTTAAGTGACAAGAAGTCCTTCCGCGTCGTTGGAGGATGATTAACCACAGGCTACGTTACAGGAAGTCTTCCTGATAAACTTGGGTTAACACTCTGCCAAGGAAATGCCACAGACTTTAGTCTGTTTATAATAAACCATTGTCCTTTACCAAGGAGCCTGTTCCCTTAACCAGTAAAGCTTAAGAAAAGTGACAGAAGCTCAAGAACACAACATATGTATAGTATTTACAGTGTATTTGATCGTATAGGCTAATTGTCTTTCGAGTGGAAAATATGTAAGGCTTAAACAATTGATCCAAAGAAAATGAATCAACATTTTGATTTATCAGTTTGTCATTCAAGAATAATACCAATTCACTGGCCCCAGCTTCTTAAATATGACGAGTTCATGCTTTTCTTTGTTGCATGTGATAGTAAACTGAATCTTTTGAGTTTTGGACTATTGGTTGAATAAAATGAAAAATCAGAAGACATAAACTTGGGATCTGGGAAACTTTGATGGGCATTTTTTTTTCTGACATTCACACAGGAAAATATCCATACGATGTGCTAACAACAAGTGTACTACACGGACAAAACCTTTGAGGTCCTGATGTCTTGTAACGGTAAAATACTTCCTTATACTCTATAGAGTCTCAGGCCATCAGGAACTACGAGGGCTTCACCAGAAGTGTACCTTTCAAATCAATCATACAATGAGTGAAAATCAGAGTGCAATTGACCGTAAAAGCCATCAGTCAGTGAGTCACAAGAAATGATAGTCTGTCCCTGAGTTTTACTGATAAAAGGACATGCCCTGCTTCTTATCAGTGTGCAGTATAGTGTCAAAACACACCCAGCTAGTACCACAGGTCACACTGTCTTTAGCCCAAATGCTGTGTTCTTGTTTTCTTTCACTCAGAAATTCTCCTTGTTGAAGTAAAATTTGGTCTTCCGAGGATCCACGTCTGAGTATTTGGCACATTTCTTTTCTAAGACTTTTGCCAGAACTGCAGGGCCACACAGGAAAGTCCCAACCACAGACCTAAAAAAACACGAAGAGTTAGATTTCAGAGGTTAAAGTTTTAATGTGAAAGGTGCAAAAACAAGTGCAAAGTAACCGAGAACAATCCACTCAAGTGCAATACTTATAACAACTACAATTCCACAATTGTTAAAAAAAACACAGCTTCAATAAGGTATTAAAGATATTTTAAGGGGGATTTTATCTTACGTGGGGTTCTCTTTGCGGACTTGTTCAAACTCCTTGTCCCAGGCGGGTCTGCCATAGTGAGTTTTCTGTTTGAGCCCAGTGACCACATCTGTGTCCTCTTCAAAGTGAACCCCTTCATGAAAATGCTGGGACAAAAGAAGAAAAGAGATAACAGCTCAGTTAAAGCTAAAACCGCACACTGTTTATCTGGACTCTGACTGATTCACACACTTACAAGATTTTGATCCCATCCAGTCAGATAGAGTTTGTAGGTGAGGAAATTCCCCATTCCTCTCTCCTCCATCTCTTTCTCTAGCACCTGCAGCAGGTCAGAAAACCACTCAAAGGCGTGTGTTTCCCGGCAGAGCCAATAGAAGTAGATCTGAAACCAGGAAGCAGATTCAGGCACATTGAACAATGATCCTCTTACAATAGAGCTTCTGATGACTCGTCCTAACATGGGTGGACTGTGAAAACACACAGTGTGTTATTTATTTAAGAGACAATAACAGGACTTACAGGTCTTAATGTCAAAAGCAGGCTGATTAGACATGATATGGCTGTTTGGGTTTTTACCTTCCTGGTGCGCAGTTTAGAGTTGGAGATTTTGAACTTGTACCAGATGGACTTGAGGATGGAGGCGAAGGGAGTGACTCCGATGCCGGCACCGACCAGCATGCTGACCTCGTAGTCAAATACGTCCTCGCTGGCTGTGCCAAAGGGTCCGTCCACACCCATTCTGAGAAACGATCATGAATAAATAAACTGTAGTCAGGAAAATACACTACAGGTGACGGCCAAAACATTAAACAAGTGTTTAAAATGAATTAATTCTTGCAAACACTAATACAAAAGGTGAGTAATGCTTTCATGTAGCTGAGCATCATACCAGCCCCTTTTTTGTTTTTTTTGCGTTGTTATGGGTACAGACGATATGTCGATAAAGTTCTCTTAGTCTTAATCCAGGGGCGATTCTAGGATCACACCTTTAGGGGGGCTCAGCCCCTAATGACAATGTGACACAGTGATACAGTGCTTTGCAAAAGTGTTGGCCAAAACATGTTTCTGTTAACCCTTTCCTTTACTGGGTTACTGGTGCATAGCATCGGCGAAGAACAAACTGGAAATTCAACCTGTTTCAAGCATTTTGAACCTGTAATTATTTGTCCTCTGTCACTAACAAATAAGTTCGCAAACTCTAACTTGAAACACTAAAATTGATTTCAGAATTAAAAAAAATAAAACAAATTTGTTTTTTATTATTATAATTTTTAGGGGGGCTGAGATGAAATTTAGAAAGGGTCTAAAATCGCCAATGTCTTAATCTGAGGTTAAAAATTCTTTCTTGCAGCTGAGAATACAAAGTTTCCCATGTATTCAATGTTTATTTTTTATTAGAGACAAATATGCCACAATGGACCATTGCCACATACCATGGCATTCATAGCATGAGCTGAGTTTGCCACGCCCGTCCCTAGATTACATAAAAGAAGTGCTCACTTGGGTCCCTGTGCTCCCTCTGGTTGATTCTGCACGATGTCGATGAGTTTGTCAGTCCAGTCCCCGGCCGAGCGGATGTGGACGCTGAAGAAGTCCTCCTCGGGGGCGGAGGTCATGGTGAACGGGTGCCACTCCAGCTGGGAGATGGCCGGGCAGTTGAGGAAAACGTACTGACCCACCTCCATTTTAAAACCGTCCTTCACCAGCTGCAGCTCCAGCACTTTGGACGGATGCATCACGATCTGAAAGTAAAAAAAAAAAAAAAAGCAAATAGGTGAAGTCACCGTCACATTATCTATCAAACAACCCAAAAGGTAAAGATGAATCATGAATCAAACGTACCTTCCTGTATTGCACTGTCTGCATGTAACGGATGAAACGCAACACACGTTCACAGATGTACAGAATCATTGGACCGATCACCCACCACCAGGTCTATAAAAAGAGAGAGAAGGAAAATACAACGCTTTAGAAATAGTAGTAAAGGCTGTTGCAGCTTCTCAGTATTTAAAAAAATGTAAAAGACAAACCTGTGCTGGCCCTCCCTGAAACTGAGGGATGGGACACTCAGGAATCTCTCCCCAGTCATCACTGCGGTCTTTACAAAAGGTGAAGTTGTGCGGTGGATTCATTTTCTTTTGTCTCCTCACGATGAATCTGCAGATAGGACAGACAATCGAAACCTGCTTGCATTGACAACAACATTTTAAAAAAAGAAAAGAAAGCTACGACTTTTCCCTTACCCTGCTCCGTGAAACACAAGACCAATGAAGAAGATGACGAAGAGATGGTGGGTGTACCAGAAGACTTCGAAATAGCTGCGTCTGATGACCTCCATGGAGGAGGTGATGATGAGGATGAGGGACAGAGTGATGATGACCCCTGTGAGGCCAGCGATGGAGGTGAACACGAAGTAGGTTGGAGTCTGCTGCGCATTCTGAGACCCGAGAAGAAGAGAGTGACAACGTGGACTGCAGAAGCAGAGAGAGACTCAAAGGAAGACGTTTGCAGATTTGCTTGTTTAATCTCAAGAAAAGACCACAATTCACATTGCGTCTTAGTTTTATAGTGACCCCCAAACATCTTCAGAATATGCATTTACGTCATATGTTCTTGTCCCAGACAGTCCTGTTAACAGCCTGCCTGCCAAGATTATCTTACGACACTAAACTTTCGTTTACAAGAACAAGGGGGGGAATGGTGGAGAAGATGGATTTGACTTAAAAATGTGTAGGGCCTACTTCAATGCACGTAGGCCTACAATGAAAAACTGTCTTGTTTCAGCTAAAAGTTTTGGCAAATTTTCTCGACTTGTAAATGAGCATACAATCCTTCAACTTACAGTATATTAAAACATGGCAAAATGAAATGATATGAAGAGATTTTGTATGTCCACGTTTGTCTTATTTTAAATGAATGAGTTAGGATAGCTTACGATGTCTATTCTGCGGACTGGGTTCAGGAAGGTGGTGTTTTCTGAGTCCGACAGGTCGGACAGAGCACTGCTGAGTTCATCATACACTCCTCGTCTGCTGTTGTTGAACCACTCCACGTTCAACAGATGGGCAACCGTGTGCACGGCTGTCAG
>NC_135864.1:13411373-13448873 GCF_031162955.1 Sander vitreus
CCAGAACTCAACCCAGGGGAGGAAGAAGAAGAAGAGCAGGTTACACATGCCGACAAGGATCACCCAGTGTGTGAGCGCCGTGCTGAAGAGGACCAGAGCGGTGATCCGGGCGGCAATCTCCAGCCCTCTCCACACGATCATGGACACGTAGGCAAAAGGGCGCAAGCGCACCTTGTAGTCGTCATATCTGATCTGGATGGCCAGAACGCTGCACACAAGAGCCCCGTACGTGATGGAGATCAGGGTGATGATCATCAGAGCCACTGTGAAAACAAACAAGTCATCTGTTACACTTAAATCAACAGCGCTCACATCTCTGCACCGTTTAAAAAAATCTCTCTTCTTTCACGGTCTCAAGCACAGAGAACTCCTCATATTATCAACTAGAGCCCGACTGATTGATTGATTGAGTGAGTGAGTGAGTGAGTGAGTGAGTGAGAGAGAGATATATATAAAAAACAAATTAAAAACGGATGAAACACCCTTTAACCATGTTATGAGTGTTGGCGTTGCATAGTTTGTCCACCAGAGGGCGCTCTTCAACGTCCCTGTTGACAACACTGTTTTTGTTCAAAGGACTAAGTTTCAGTTTGTATTTTTATACTTATATTTTATTTATCAGAACTTTAATATATATTTGATGTTCATCTGTTCCGTTGTGACAATAAAACAAACGTTATTTTGAAACTGCATTATCATTATTTTAGTGAGGACAAATAACTAATGTTAGGGAAATCTGTTTTGTTACACATTCTGTTTATATATATATATATATATATATATATATATATATATATATATATATATATATATATATATATATATATATATATATATATATATATGCCGATATATCGTAATATCGGATTTTTAAATCACCAATTATTTGTATCGATATTGGCCTTAAAAATCCTTTATCGGTCGGGCTCTATTATCAACGTAAAGTCATTATGATTCAATATATACTCAAATGTATTCCCTTACAGTAAGTCTAATATAGAATGAAAGTCATATTCCTGAAAAAATAAATCTAATGTAAAACCTCTGTATGAAATAGGGAATGCAAAAAAACTTTTGTTTTCAAGCACTCGTATGGTACAGACACTACTTTTTCGGTCCAACACTTTGGTCCAGACTGAATTAATTCTACAACTACGTGAAGTATTGCCTTCAAATGTCATACAGACATTGATGGCCCTCTAAGGATGAATTTGATGATCCCTTAATTTGTCCTCTAGAGCCATCATCAGGTGACATTTTGAACTGTCCAATACTTAATAGGCTCGTTCGAGGTGAGCCAGGTCTGCGCAGAATTGATCACCGGCGATGGCCGCCCGTTGCATGCCGGTTAGATTTGTGTCCCGACTTGATCCCGACTTGCTCTGACATAACGCACACGTGGGCAACGATGACCTCACGAGATCAAGGCGGCTGCAGGTTTGAGACGCAGGCAGCGCAGTTGCTTTTCACCAACCGCAAGACCCAGGCGGACCCAGGGCATGCTGGGAAACGCCTGGCTCTCAGCTGATCCAACAGCCGATTGGTTCAGAATTGACGCAATATGACGTTTTATATAAACTTTTTATTGTTTTTGAATCAGAGGGATTTTAATTGCCATTTGTCTGATTTAAAGGTTTATTCTGTACAGAACACGTGTGGCTGATAGTGACGTTTAGAAATCAGAGACTAAATCCGTTCTGATTATGGATCATCTACAGTCTGTTGTTTATTGACATCAGCAACAGAACGCATGTAGAGCATTTTGACAGCTACTCTGTCTGAATAAAAACAACTGGAGAATGTGTACAAGCTGATATATGGGTCTGATAACCTTTTATTAAATTGGAATCGGACCTAACAGGATGTGAGTGTTTCTGTGACTTCCTGGTCAGCATGAAGGCTGCAGGAAACGGCTGGAAACTCTCCAACTTAACCGCAGCTTTTTGTCACCGCCCCCTGCTGCTGCCGCCTGCGCTCGTCCACTTTACAGGCGAGGCACAGTTCATCTCAAACGAGCCTATTATTACACCAAATACCTGCAAAACTAATGACACTCCCATCAGCCTCAGCTGTACTGTGATTAATGCTATTTAGCAAATGCTAGCATGCTAACAGGCTAAAATATGATTGCGAATATGGCAAACATTATACCTGCTTAACATTAGCACTTTGCTCTAAGCACTGCTGTATCTCTACTGTATAATACAGCTTTACAGAGTTGATAGCACGTTTAGTCTTGTTTCAATGGAAAGTCTGTCTATTTTACACGACATCCACTGACTTTTACTAGTGTTTCAGTTTGCACAAATCTCCAGCTTTTTTTATCCAATATCTTTAATAAACAAAACCATTTCCTTATACGCTGGCTTCTTAAAAAATGTGGAGAGAAATAAGCAAAAGAAAGAGCTTACTAGGTTAAATGAGGTTATTTTAAATATTCACCCTTACTTGACTGCATTTACATACATTAACACTGGCAGTGACATTTAATTTTATGTGTACAGTATTGTCATTTAAGGTGATGAGTCATCGTCTTAAAAGAGCTGCCAACCTCAAATCATATCATCATTTTAAGAGGTATTTCAACCTTGCCAAGAATAAAAATCAGAGTGCAACACTGTAGTGATTTTTAAGATAATCATATAGTGGAACCCCCCCCGTTCTTACATCTTGCAGGGAGGATGTATTTCTCCTGGATGGTGGCATACAGCTGGAGCGTCAGTTGAGGCGCAGAGCCTAGAAAAGCCTGGATAACCGCGGTGCGTTTGAAGGCGTTTCTGTGGGTGGCCAGGTTGCGTTCCGATTGGCCGATTTCCCACTCCATGGGCATCCCCTGTCCCTTCTTCAGACTGATCTTCCTGGAGATGGTGACGTAAGGCTCCTCCTTTTTACCCGCCTTGAAATAGACCACCAGAGCCTCGAAACACCTGAGGACGAAATGAAAGGGACTGAGAGTGAAGTAATATTTTCACACCAACAGAGGGCAGCGCGATGTTATGTTTAAGTTACCACAAAGGGACGTTATGATGTCTTGTGTGTTAATATCCACATTTAATTATCATAGTGTGAATATGTAAGGGCAATAAACGCTATTAAGCAAAAACATGAGTAGAATAAAGAAAAGTATCAGAGGTTATTAACAGGAATTTAAAATAAGATATACACATAACACTGATCTTAGACATGTTATTTCATGTTAGGGATCCATCATAAATACACCTCTCTTTGTAAATCACAGCTAAACAACCACAAGTACATCACTGAGAAACCACCAGAGGGCAGGCAGAAGAAAGAAAACATTTACCAGAGTTCTTGAATGGATCAACTGAAAATCTCTGGGTGTGGTTCTCTTAACGTTTGCAAGGTAAAGACTTTCTGTGTTCAGCCTCAGGTGCCACATGTTTTTCCACTGCGAGAGGTTTCTGTGCAGACTGCCAACTTT
This sequence comes from Sander vitreus, assembly GCF_031162955.1. Lineage (NCBI taxonomy): Eukaryota > Metazoa > Chordata > Actinopteri > Perciformes > Percidae > Sander > Sander vitreus. The sequence goes on from NC_135864.1 coordinate 13,414,816, forward strand.
AAAGAAAGTATTTGAATCTTCCACAAACAAATAGATTTCTGTCAGATGTAATTTTTTCTACAATTAAAATATATATTACAGTTTTACTTCCAGACTGGTTTTTGGAGGCCCAAAGGACAAACATAAAAAAAAAACTTAAAACCCAAATGTTCAAGCTGCAATAAGGAAACTACCTAAACAATAGTGTCAAGGTTTCCACCTGCCAACAACACAATGTCAGCATTATAATCCCTAAGTAACACTTGTAAAATGACCTGGAACTCACAGTGCAGCACAGCTACATTCAACACACAAACCTCACCCTCTGGAATGTTATCTTTTGCTCCAAAATGTCCAACTTTGGATTTGAGACTTTATCCATCCATCCATCTTTGTCCACTTGTCCGCTTATCCGCTATCGGGTCGCGGGGGGAGCAGCTCCAGCTTGAGACTTTAATCCCACACAAATCTATTTCTCCATGGTTCAACTATGTGGTGTCCGGAACACTCCAGAATCAGCAGTCTGACATTTCCAGCGACTGTTGCTTCAGCTGCTGCTAGTGGGGAAACTGTACTGTTTACTTACAGTGCAAATGTGGCACAGCGCCAAGCTTCCACACTCATCCCTGAATTGTTTGATCCCAAATGTTAGAGGCTTGCATGGGGGAAACATTTTTTTATTTGGAAGCACACACACACACACACACACACACACACACACTTCTGCTTTAGGGTACAAGGTCTACGATCGAGAAACAGCGAAGGCCCAAACACCTGATTTACTGACATCCTTTCCCTGTAAATCTGGCAGCAAAGTGGGGCTGAGGATGCAATGTGAGGGTACTGACCTCCAGCCAGCATGCACTTAGGATTCAGAGGCAGTTTGAGAGGCAGACTAAATTTCACTAAGGGAGGGGAAAAAGAAACAGCAGGCCTGCTGAATGCATTAGCCAGGAGAATCAATATGCTGACTTCCGAGGGAGCGACTTATGGATTTATTCAAAGGAAACACACAGGCTACTGCTCTGTATTTGCAGTCTAAACATGCAATCTGTTCCCTCAACGTGTGAATACAGCATTATGATATGACATATACCTCTCAAATGAAGAGGAACTGGCTTTAAAAAGAAGTCAAACGACTCCTGTGGCAACTGAAACACTGATGTTTTCTGACATAAGGGTGGCAAAGGATTCAGGAAATGTGGGAACGTCTTTCAACTTTAGCAAGATCCTCTTGTTTTGGTCACTTGGGATTACCTCATCAGGCTTGACGCGTTCACACTAACACAGCCACGTCAGACTGCCGAGAGACTGTGAAACACAGACACGAAACCAAAAGCTCTACATGTTGAGACTGGTCAAAGTTAACAAGAATAGTATCTAGTTTCTATCCCTGCTTGAGGATCATAAGGAGACAAGTCAAGACAAGTCAAGACGACAAGCAGCAAATAACCCGACCCCCTCCTTAAAAGTTGCCATATTGACTGTGTGGACAGTGTGTCTCATTATCTTCTGTTAGATTCCAAAGCAACTATAACAAGGCTCTTAAAAAAAGTTTATATGCGGTTATGTGTAATCATTATGACTTGCTCATGATAACAGACATGGTATGTTTGACTGTTCAGCCACAAGATCAGCAGATTACACCATCCCTGAGTCACACAGGAAACCTCCCATCTGAGCCAAGAGGGAGCAGATGAGCAGTGATTTGTTTACAGCAGCACAGCGTGGAATGATAAGAGCTTGAAATAAAACAACTGAAATTAAAAGTAATGGCAATCCCAGTATTTTTTTTCAGGCTTCACTGCCGCATTAGAAGCATCAGAGATGTCACAGCTCAGGGTAATAGATGATAACTGCAAAAAAAGCGTTCATAAAGCTCAAATTAGAGATGCAGGCTCACTTTGATATTGTAAATGTTTCATGTCATGGCGGTCTAAAAATCACTGACATGAGCAAAGCATTCTTAGGCGGAGCAAAGATGCATTCAGGATCATAAACACGTTTGTGTAGCTAACAGAGAACAGCTACTTTTTTTTTTTTTTTTTAAATGGGACAATCCTAGATAGTTTTTAGCCATGCTAGAAGCTATGGGCCTGGCTGGCAGGTAACTCGGTACAGACTGAAATATCCAAACAACTACTGGATAGGTTGTCATAACATTTTGTACAGACATTGATGGCCTCCAGAGGATGAATCCTCCCCTTACTTACTTACTTACTTCCCTCTAGCGCCACCAACAGGTCACATTATTAATTTGTCCAATAATTTGGTGTATGTGCAGATACCTGCGGAAATTAATGACAACGCCATCAGTAGATAATGAACCTGGTAAACATTATATCCGCTAAACATCAGCATGTTAACATGCTGACGTGAGCATTTAGCTCAAAGCTTCACTGTGCCTATGTAGTAGGGGTGGGAATCACCAGAGGCCTCATGATTCAATATCATTACGATACTTATGTCACAATATGATATTATTGCAATTTTAAACATATTGCGATATTTTGTGATATATTGCAATTTATGACCTTTTATCTAACTTCAAATGGTTCCCAATTTCAAACTATGTCCCCAAAAGGAAGCTTAGTCAACATCTGTTTCATCTAAAAAGCTTCACTTCTCTGTTCATCTCACTTCAATTGCATTGCTGCAAAATGGGATCGTCGAGCAGACAAACTGACCAACACATATAGAATAATAGATCGATACTTGGCGTCTGTGTATCGATACAGTATTGCCTCGGAAAATATCGCGATACTATGCTGTATCGATTCTTTTTTTTGCTCATATACCAAATTGAATTTGAGGCTCTTGAAAGATTACTTCATTGATTCAGCATTGCACTCTGCCCTTTTTGCTTCGTCAGACTCACGATGGACGAAAGCGTTGAACAAAATCGATGCAGCACAACCAGAGATATCATCTTTTATATCCCACGCATTTCTCCTCCTTGTCAAAACCTGGTGCCTACATTAACCACAATGCAACTTGGCAACTCTTTTGCAAACTTTTAGTCCTAGTCTTGTAGATAATAATGAACTGTCTCAACATCAGTGTGTCAAACACCAGACCTCTTTGTCTAACAAGATAAAAGTATGTAATTACTGAAAGTAAGTAAAGTCTGACGTAAAGTCACACATTTGTCATCAATGAATCCCCCAGCTCTGATGCTCTGCAGAGTTGCTCAAAGCCAAAATGTGACATAATATATTCTTCAAACAACACTTCTAAGCGGCAGGCCACACAACTTTTGACTGACTAAAGGTGTTGCCTCTCACTATCACTCCCGATTGAAATAGACTCTGGAGCTGCAGGTGGTCTATCCTTCTCCTGCAATGACATGAGTGGCTTTATCTCCAATGTGTTAATAATAATAATAATAATAATAATAATAATAATAAACCTGTGCCTGACCTTGGTCTAGTTATTTGTGGAAACTGCAAATCTGCGTGGAGCTGTTGCATTAAAAGAAAGGTCTCCTGGTTTTTATTTATTTTTGGGGCTTTTCCACCTTTAATTTTTGACAGGACAGTTAGGTGAGAAAGGGGGAGAAGACATGCAGGAAATTGTCACAGGTCAGATTCGAACCCTGGACCTCTGCGTCGAGGCATAAACCTCTCAGTATACGTGCGCCTGCTCTACCACTGAGCCAACGTGGCCACAAAAAGTCTCTTCGTTAATACTCTGTACATGGTCCTGATTTATGAAGCACTTTTGGCTCAAATGGCTTTTATCAAAAATGGTAAATAAGGAAGTATGCAAGCCGTGTGCCGACATGTTATTCGCATGTCAAACACTTGTCTTCCCCAAACAGATCCTATACTCCCAATTGAAGGAAGGTCGGCGAGCCCCCGGTGGTCCAAAAAAAAAAAAAGCGCTTTAAGGACAACATTAAGATCAGCCTGAAGAAGTTCAAAATTCCAGTAAGCAACTGGAGCAGATCGCTTTGGACAGGCGTCGCTAGGAAGCCAGCTGTGCAGGAAGGAGCTGTGCGCCATGAAATGGAACTCCACTGTGTCGCAGAGACAAAGCAACAGCACCGCAAGGAAAAAGGCTCCTCTACCACTCACAACCTCCACTTTCCCCTGTCCACTCTGCACCAAAATACTATGTGTATCACATATTGGCCTGTACAGCCATCTAAAGACCCACTAGAAGACGACCCTACGGAGAGGACAGTCATACTCGTTTCGAGTGACCGCCGAAGATGAGGATTCTGAAAATAAACTTTTTTTTGGGGGTTCCACCTTTAATTGTTGACAGGACAGCAAGGTGAGAAAGGAGAGAGGGGAAGACATGCAGGAAATTGTCACAGGTCAGATTCGAACCCTGAACCTCCGCGTCGAGGAATAAACCTCTCAGTATAAGTGCCCCTGCTCTACCACTGAGCCAACCGGGCCATGTGAAAAGAAACTTTGATCCGTTTTATGTGCTACATAAAACAATGGCTAAGCTCGAGTTAAAAGATCAGCAATGATGATAAGAATTTCCTGTCTTCTGAGCGGCATTGCGAAATTGTGTTTCTTCTGTAGCTCTTGTGGATGTTTGTTTATAAAGCTTTTTATCTACATATTTTCTCTTATCTCTGCAAACTGTTTTGAAATATATTGGACTTGTTATATTTTAGGGTGCACTGAAAGCTGAGCCACATATCAAGTCATTTACACGCCATTTTAATACTTAGTCCTGCAAAGCATTCTTCCTATGGCACATACACCTGCACAGAGTTGAAGACAAGGTTGAATTTCTTGCGCTGTAAAAAAAAAAAAAACAACCTTCAATTAACTCTAATTGTGCTGTAAATTCAGAGCGGTAACTCTTGGCTCACTGTTGACATATCAAAGTTCAGAGAGGAAGAAAAAAGAGAATATCAAGTGTATATTTACATTTCAAAGAAGTCTCCGCCTACATCTTGCATGAGTCATGGTTCACCAAACAGGTCTCTCAGCTGAGACTAACTGAAACTGAAGTGTGGCTGAAACGGAACACCTCCTTCAGCAAACAAAGGTTGTTTTTTTTTTTTACTTTTAAAATGTGACATTTCCACTACGATTTCCAAGAATGAATTATTTTAAGAAGACTTTCCGGCAACATCTACCACCCCTCTCTCCTCATGAGCCAGGCAGGCCTGATCAGTGGTCTGACGGGCCTGCAGCACAGAAGGCCTTTGGGGGCCATTATCCTGAGAGGAGGTCTTACAAAATAAATGTGAATGATGTATTAAGGCTGTTTTATGCTTCTGCGGCAACTCCACGCCGTAGCTACGCCGTCGCTACTACAGCATCGTGACCCTTTCAGAGTTCTGCGTCGGGGTTGAGCACTTTTCTTTGCATCACGGTGCATTTCACCGCCAGAACACTAGGGGGTGTGTGGTTTCCAGAGGGTCAATCGCGAAACTGCCATTTCCGACAAAATAGAGAGAGAGCCAGTTTATGTTATGTTAGCAAGCAAACTTTCGCACTGCCCACAAAGTACTGCTTGCTGTTGAAGTGCCAATTTCAAAACGTCACTGACATATAGACACTTTACAAACGGATAACCCTGTGATTGTAACCAAAATATGTCTGAGTTTATTTGCAAAGCTTATGTCAGTGTAGCATGTTGCTACTCCCCACAGTAGGCTGCTTGAAACACCGACTATCAACACACAGGACAGGAGTTTACCAATCACAGTCCTTGCGGTCTGCGTCTCCTCGACGCGAAGTTACAAATTTTTGGAGGTGCACGTCGAGCTACGGCGGAGGGCTCGGAGAGGGGTTCACGTCGACGCAGCGGGGGTACGCCGTTGATTCGACGCAGAAGCATAAAACAGCCTTTACATGCGCCAGCTCTGCAGAGTCATTTGACAGACTGCAGAGGGTTTAACTGTGACAACACCACCACGGAAGACATCCAATAAGAAGAAGCTCAGAAGGAAAAAGCTCTGGATATTTGAAGGCCTATCTCTATTCAACACTTTTGACGATGTGGGAGGTTGTTATGTTCAGTTGTCCCTCCTGTTCTTCATACTGGAAGGCTTTCCATCTGGAGTGGGATTCAGTTCATGAGTGCCAAATCTATGATTCTCATGCAGAGCAAAAATCTGGATGCTGCAACAATCTATCATAACAAATTATTGTGGTTGATTAAATCTAGTTAATGAACTGCAACAGCTGGATGCTGACTGACTGATTTAATAAGTCAGTCAGCTTTAGGGCTTCAATTATTTTCATTGTCAATCAACGTCAAAAAAGGAGAAAAAAATGCCCAACCCAACTTTGAGGAGCCAAAGTTGATGTCTTCAAATGTCTCGTTTTGTTCGATCAAATGTCCAAAACCCCCAAATACTTGGTTGACAAATATAATCCTGCAAATCCTCTCATTTCCAATACTGGAATTAAAGAAAATGTGTCATTTTTTGCAATATTTTTGCTTGAAAAAGGAAAGAAACTATTCAGTGATCATCAAAATAGTTGGAAGTCTATTAATCAATAAAAGTGATTGAGCTGTAGTCAGCTTCCTACATTTTTAAACAATCTTAGAGACAATCTTGCGATGGGATCACCAGCATTGTTATCATAATGATAATCCACTGATTCAGGCCAGGGGCGTAAAGTGTGGGGGGGAATTGTCCCTTCCCTCCTTCCGACGCCCTTGCTTGGACCAAACCCACCTTTGAACTCTGCGTTAATTTTGATCTCAACTATACACCTGTAACGTTTCATGACTGCATCTTGTTGCGAGTCTATTGCGTTGACAAAATCTGTCCGCAGATCGACACATAAACCTGGCCAAAGTACTCAGAACCTCTGTGGTAGTTTCCGCTACAGTGTCTCCAGGACCACATTTTGCCATGATGACACACACAGATTCATAAGGGGAAAAAAATATTAGCGTTGCTTTCTTGGCTGGTGATAACTCAATAAATCATGTTGGCTCTCAAAGATCCTTGGAGTGCTTCTATGCACTCAACAGAAATTGTCAATTTGTATGCTATTAACTGTACTACACTGCAAATGGAACGTGGTAGTTGCATGTCTTGTAAGGATGGATAGCTGACTAAAACTACAAACAATAAGATCCTTATCGATTAATCTGCCAATTTTCTCAATTAATTTGGTTTGTGTCTTAACATGTCAGAAAATAGTGAACATTGTTCATGACGTCTCAAATGTCTTGTTTTGTTGGACCAACAGTCCAAGCCAAAAGATATTCAGTTTACTATCATCCATGTCAAAGAAAAGGATCAAATCCTCACATTTGAGAAGCTGGAACCAACAAATGTTTTCTGCTTAGGCCTACAAAAACGACTGAAACGATTAATCGATTATCGAAATAGTTTGACTATTCAGTTAATATAGGCCTACTAAACTTTGCAGAACTAACTGTAAAGGGCATTCATAATGAGTATTTATAGGAGGAAGATGTCCAAACTTTTCTCGACATCGATACCGCAACGATATTGATGCAGCCTTTAAAACCAGGAAAAGACAACACCTATGCCATGATATGCTACGATATCCAAAATCTAAGACGATATGTAGTCTCATATCACGATATTGATATAATATCGATATATTACCTAGCTCTAACGCAAAGTAGGCTATCATGATTTGAAGTGAATTGTCCTTTAACTTACCACCCCCACCACCACCTAATGACATAGTGACCTCACCTACCGAATGACAGGGCCGAGCATCAGCAGATGCAGGAAGAGAACCAGGGGCCGGTCCCGACCCAGGTCTCTGTGGATGAACGTCAGCGCCAACTGGATGATCACGGCGGGCAGCAGCATGAAGGCGATGGTGAAGCCCATCCAGATGCCGTCGTCGGTCTTGTGGTACATGCTGCAGAGCACGGCGGCGGAGACGAGCTCTGCGCAGTAGAGCACGGTGGCCAGCACGACGCTGAACGGAGGCTGGATCCGGCTGTGATTGACCACCAGCAGGACTCCGTTCTCCGCCACTTTGGAGCACTCCTGTGGTTCTATGTCCGAGATCTCCCTGTCTTGCTCTTCCATGGCCACTTCGCACATCATTTTAATAAGTGTGGTTAGTATGCGGGGCACGATTTGGGCGTCGCTAAAGGACGTTGATGCGAATCTGAATTTGCCGTAGCGTGCTCCAAAAACATAACTTTTTGTAAATACTTCCTTTGATGCGCCGCCTCTCCCAACTTTCCACCAAGTTGATCATCGCTGGTTTCACATTGCGTTTATAACTGCACAACTCGGCTAGTGCCACCGCTCCACTGCACCCCGACACAAGGATTTTGTGTTATTGTCTCGTATATCGTCGTACGTGGCGTAACACTCCAGAGAGGAGCCACCCCAATGCCCGCAGTGGTATCAGCGCTGCTGTTGCACCGTCAGTCAGTGTGATTCTGTGTGAAGGATCGGGAAAGTTCAGCCTTGTCATGTAGGACGCTCATATTCAGCGCCGTTGATCATCGTCCTAACAGTAGCCTACCTTGAAGTTTTTTATGTTAAACACACAGGTTTCCTCGGCTGTAGAGTCTGACTGCAGGCCGTAGGAGGCCTGGGTGTCTCCTCGTGTTATCAGTCTGTTGATGCGCTCTCAATGCAACAGCTGCGTTAAGTCAGCAAGAAACACACGGTTCGATACCGGAAATGATGGGCGGCTGCCTTCAAAGTATTAGAGAAGATACGAAGGAAATTTTACTTAACTGACAAGGAAGTTCTGTAAAAAAGAAAAGAAAACGCAAATAAATCGACAAAAAACAATGCAAAAACAAAAAGGCTACTTGCACAAATACAGACACCTAATAGCATCAAGAGAACACAAAAAGCTTTTTCACTGGCAACTTCTCTGGAAATACTATGCTATATACATATTTAGTAAAAGAAAATATAGGCTACACATACATACTTAATAAAATAGAATAATATAAAAGGTGCACTACAATTGACGGTGCAATGCGTAAAGAACGTGCAGGGTATCAGTTATGGGCAATGAAAAAACTGTACAGAAAAGTGCATTTACTGTTACAATAAATAAAAAGCCTAGAAATATACAGTATAGATTAAAAATGAAAGAGAAAACACTAAACTGTTTACGTCAACAAAGCATCACAGGGAGGTGCATCTGCTGTACAAATGTTACAAATTGCAGGTATAGAAATATTCAGTATTCGTGGGAAAATAGAAAAGGAAAACACTGAATGAACTGTATAAAAGGGGTGATCTCGCTGCATGTAGAAAAGGGTATAAGAAACAGTTTAAATAGTAATAGAAAAAGTGAAGTAGTGAGTACTACTATTAAAACTACTAGCCTACTACTAGCAGAGGAGTAGGTCAAAGTTGTGAAATCTCAGAGGCTTCTCAATCCAACCAAAATAACTAAAATAATAAAAGGCTTTATTGTGATTTAGATGAGCACTACAAGTTATCTTTACATTTCATTCTCTCTGGACTAGGGCTATATCTTACTTAAATAAACTACTGATACATGCACAGTAGTTTTATTACATCCGCTATTTGTCCTTTCCAAATGAATGCACTGTAGAGGGTAAGTAAGTATAGAGGGATCAGTTTCTCTGCACTTCCATTTTTAGGTGCCACTAGCAGGGAGGGCTTGGCCTTGTTATGGTGACCTGCAGGCCTCATAGTGAAGCAGCCACACAAACAGGTGCAGCACACACACTGAATCAACTATTAAAATGTTACTCCTTCTCATTCACTTTGTACATGGATAATTCCTCATTATATTACTATTTGTTAAGGCTACATGCACATTAGACAGCAATACCAGTTTGTGACCCAGCATAGAATCAGTTGGATGTTTGTGCAACTACTTATTCAAACAAGGATTATCTGTTTGGAAGGTGCATTAGAAGGACGCCATCTTTAGTGAAATACCTAACATTTCCATTGCAAACTATTCTCTGTCCCCTTTCACACATGCAGATGTCAGCATGACCTGTCACCTAAAATAAACCCTGTCTTATTTTTTGCTGTCACCTAAAATAAACCCTGTCTTATTTTATTTTTTTACTGTCACCTTAAATAAACACATATTGTCATATTTTACACGTCATATTTAACGGAAAAAAATAACTTTGACTTCCAGTATGGTAGATGTAACTTTGCTGTCAAGTTCCCTTCAACTAGAAAACAACACAATGAGTTGTTCTGTGTATATTTCACTATGAACTGTGCTACAGTTTCTACACAGCTCACCCCAAACCATACCAACCTCACCCTGTCTATCTCATCAGTTGTTGACACAACCTACAAAGGCTTGTCATTACTAATACATGTGTTTGGTGAAGCAGTGGTGTCATTCAGTGTCTTCAGACTGCAAAGGCTGTGTGCTCAGTGGAGACATGAGGAAGTGGAAGATGGAAACCTTATTACTGAGCACCAGGCATGTGCACAGTTTTACTAATCAGGTCAGTGAAATGGGACACTGTTTCAAATTCTTTACAAGAGTCTTTGTCTTGAACTGGATGCTTCAACATTTTGGGAAATATGCCTTTACTTTCTTGCCTAGAGTTAGATTAAAAGATACCAGTCTGGCTGTATGTAAACATGAAGCTACAGCCAGGAAATAGTTAGCTTAGCGTAAAGACTGGAAGCAGGGGAAAAGTTAGCCTGGCCCTGTCAAAATGTAACAAAATCCACCTACCAGCACGTCCAAAGCTTAGTATATATAACAGTTTAGATCTTGTTTGTTTTACCCATACAAAAAAGAGTAAAATAATAATTCTCCATTTTACAGGAGTTATGTGCTGGACTATTTTTTTGTCAGGAGCAGTAACTTCGTGGAGTCTCCCCTGGTTGCCTGGCACACAAACATTTGTAAAACCAAAATGGGTCTTCATATTTTGTATGGATTAAACAAACCAGGTATAACGTGTTAACTGATGAACTTTAGGAGCTGGTAGGCAGATTTTTGTTACATTTGGACACAGCCAGGTTATCTGTTTCCCTCAGTTTCCAGTCTTTATGCTAAACTAAGCTAACTGTCTCCTGGCTGTAGCTTCACATTTATCAGACCTAACATAATTTTGATATTCCCATTCTACTGTACCTTTAGGCAAGAAAGTGAATAGGCGTATCTCACAAAATATTGAACTATTGCTTTAATGTTACTGTAAGCAGAAGCTGTGTAGTCCGACCAACTGTAACACAGCTTACAATATCAGCAGTTGAGAGTCTTTGCACGTTTGCAATGTGAACAGGAGCAGATGGGGTGTGGTCCTCAGCTGCTGCTGTTTTTGCTGTGTGTGTGTGTGTGTGTGTGTGTGTGTGTGTGTGTGTGTGTGTGTGTGTGTGTGTCTGTGTCAGTGTCAGCTGATGCAGGGTGGTGGTCAGAGTCTGGGATGAGTCTACTCAGCAGAGGAGGGCAGAACCTGATTGGTTGTTGGTTTAATGCCATAATGAGATGAGGCCTGCAAACAAACCATTGCTCCAGGTCTCTGAAAGCTGTCACTTAACATTTATACTTTCATTATATCAGCAGAAGCTCTTCTCTATAGTCCACTGTCCATTTCTTTACATTTTCCTATATGACATTAAGATATTAAATAATCAGTGCTGTGGATTGGTGTGTTTAGAGGCTGCAAATCAAAAACATGCATGCTCAGCTTTGAGTAGACTAAGATGTAACTGCAGCAATTCATCTTAGCATGTCAAGAACTTTAAAATAGAGCCATTCTTTTATTTACAGACTACAAGGTGCAGCAGTGAAAAAAAGATGATGTGAATATGAGGCCATCTAGTGGCTTATGCTGCATTACAGAATGTGTTGGACTTGCTTCATGATTGTCTGAATACCATTATTTAATGTGTTGATCCTCTGTACATTTTAGTGAACCACTGTTGTACCTGGAAATTAATATTTACAGTCAGATAGTTATATTGATATAGGTTCAATTTTATTCTTGTATGAAATGGGTCTATTATAAATAAACTTGACTTTCCTTGTAAAATGCATTGTCATCTGAAATATAATCTTGTTTTTCCTCTTTATTATCCACACTGAATAGCATTTTATTTATTTATGTCCTTTTAGTTTATTTGACAGGAACGTATCCGATTGATCAACAGGAAAACAACTGTAAATGAGCCAGAGTTAGCAGAGTTAATGGCTCATTTTAATCTGTTGTCCCTGGCCAGAAGTTAAAAATGCATCATAAGAATAGCTTTATCTTTAAACATTCATATCCACAACATAATATGTATTAAACATAATAGGACAGTACACACCTACCAATAAATATCTAAACACAGTAACATGTTAGTTAGCTACAATCCATATTATGTGTGAAGTTATCACCACTCCACATCTAATCTGATCAACCTGATGTACCTCACAAGAAAAACTGCTTTGGTTCCAATTATACCTGTAAACTTGTCTCACGTACATGGTAGTGGGACACCACCTAACAATCACCATAGTTATGATGTCATTATGTCCCAGAGTGACTAAAGTGCATGCCATCACTTCCAGGCTTTCAGGAGATCACAGCACGTCACAGATCACACCACAAGACACATTTCATTCTCCTGGACGGATATATGCACCTTCGTTTAGTTAACCTTAAGAAGAACCACGCCATTCAATGGGATTAGCAGTTGGTTTAGAGGGCTCTGGGATTGGTTGAAATACCAACACATTTCCCAGGTTGTACCTCCTGCATGGGGTGACTAAAGGCTTACCGTGAGCCTGATTAGTTTTGTAGCTGGTGGGAACAAGATGTTAGTAGAGAGGAGCACCCAAGCAAATGCATGGACATAGACTTACTTCTGTAAGTATTCTTTAAATGTCTCCTATCTTATTAAACTTTGAAAATGTTGCACCTATTACATGTGATTTAGTCAGTCAGTGGTGTCAGGCACTGATCATTTAGTGTCCACTGAATTTGAAATGCTTTGTTTTAATCTGATGATTCAATGCATTTTACCACTCATGTGCACTGACCATTGATTGTCTGTATGAATTTAAACTGGTGCACTGTTATGCATCATGTTTTTTTTAGTTATTTAAGTTATTACAGATATAGTAAGAAAAATAGAGTATTTCTATTAGTGATAAACACAAAGTAATCTACTGTAGGTTTACTGTGGGTTTATTGTTTACATCAACAGGTTTTTCATGGCTATTACTGCTCATTGGGATTTTTATGGCACTTTACTGGGTACTATTGTGTTTAATATTCCAGTTTCTCATTTTATTTTTGCGTTTTGATATCACTAAAATCAACATCTATCTATTTACAAAGTACGGACCGGAAAAACATCTCAGTAAACTAAAGTACTAAAATGATAAAACATTTAATGTTTTTTTTTTTTTTTTTTAACTCCACAAAGCAAACATCTTTTACATTGACACAGCCCACAACATGCACGTTTAGTAGTGTGGGCGGATGGTTTCTTTTAATTGACACTTTTATAGTAAACTTGCTATAAATGTCTAAAATGCAGCGCTTTCAGATACCTGCGTAAAACATGGAAAACATCCTCACTGTCTTTTACAGCCAAACCAATTATGGGTCAGCTTGTTAACAACACTGTAAAAGCAGGTTGTTCTAAACTGGCTTTAACAGATTATGGAACCTAACCAGAGGCACTGGACAAAGGAAGATCTGCAGTGTTCTTTTAGCACTTGTCCCGACTTCCTCAGGCACACCTGCTGCTGTATGTGTATTACAAGACTTGACAGGACCACTCATAGTTTCCTACACATGGCAGAAAGCTTTTACAGGGCTCAGACATCATCATCGATTATTGATCCAAGAAACTAAAGAAAAAAAGCTTTGAAAATGAAAGTGAGCTAAGAGATGCTAATACAGCGTATTTAAGATTCTGGGGAGGTAGAGAGAGACATTTGGCAGTCAAAGCATTGCCTGGATGTCTGACCATCTGTAAAAGTCTCCTAAACCCACAGGATACACAAAGTATCTTTGTGTTGACCCTGGGTTTTGTGTTTGTGTGTGTGTGTGTGTGTGTGTGTGTGTGTGTGTGTGTGTGTGTGTGTGTGTGTGTGTGTGTTTGAGTGTGTGTGAGTTATACTAAGGTTGACCATCTGTTTGTAGATGCCAGTTCCAGAGAAGATGGTGGCCGCTGTGCTCACCTTGCTCACCTCAAGGAAACATGTTCAACCTGATAAGCAACTGCTGCACCTGGTTCTCCAAAATACAGGAGCCAATCAGGTAACAAATAAAACATTTCTTGAAAAATTAAATGTATAACAAACCTCAGAAAATGTGATCAGTGATGCATGTGACGCATTTGGCAAAGCTTCTATCTTCCAAAAAATAGAAAACACAGGTTCAATCCACCTAATCACAAAGTTAAACCTCATAGATTCACCATATTCAATCAAATAAAATCCCAGTGTTACTGGGCTCATCGGAACTGGTTTAAAAAAAAAATAATTTCATTGGAAATAATATATTCAAAATATATTCATAATATGAATGTGTATGTCATGCACAGTTCATTGATGCCACCTGACATGATTACTCTGGTCACTGCTTTAATCAAGTCAATTAAAGCTATATGGTGCGCTTTTAAGTGAAATTATATACTGTGCATACTTCTTTGCAGGAAAGTGACCATTCTGGTGGTTGGTCTTGACAAAGCAGGAAAATCATCCTCCATCAGAGGAATGTTAAGAGGTAATTCAACAGTGACAGTTTTAATTGCAAATTCAACTAAAAGTGCTTAAAGCTGAAATACGACAAATTATCTACCTCTGTTTTACTTCCTGTCCTTTTTTTAGTCCCCAATGGTGTGGAAGCAGGACCCACCAATGGCTGCGTACGACATGAGTTGAGAGTGGAGAACTACCTGGTCACCTTGTTGGATGTTGGGGGCTCAGCAGAGTCGAGAGGAGCCTGGAGGGAGCTCTGTGGAGAGGCCCATGGGATCATCTTTGTGGTGGACTCTAGTGACAGGCAAAGGATAAAGGAGGTCAAGGAGGTTCTTGCTGACCAGCTGAAGCAACCGAGAGTGGCAGGAAAACCCCTACTAGTGTAATTATATCATACATACATCAATCAAACAGTATGTGCACTGTTCTGCCTTAATAAGAAACCTTATTTATCGATACATGTGTAGAATGTCTGTCTCAGAAAACAGAATTATACAAGCTTTAGCCCACATTGATTTTAGCTCTGTCAGGTATGCATCTAGACTGTGGAGACATTGGCACTCCTGTTTGTATATTACAGGTGAAGGTTGTTGACCTTTTATTAATTTATATGAATTGTACTGTGTATTTATTGCTATATGTTTGTAAATATTGCCATTTTTAATGTGCTATGGACCTTCCATTTGTGTCCTGAATAGTTATTATTATTATTATTATTATTATTATTATTATTATTAAACAGTGCCCTCTGGTGGCTGATGAGGGAAAACACTGAAATAACTAATCACTGGGTAACTGTGAAGCTAAAAGGTGAGTGACTTAGTGCTGAAACCTTTTCTTCTTAGGTTGGCTAACAAACAGGACAAAATGAACGCTTTGCTGGGAAGTGAGCTGATTGAGATTCTGTCCCTGGAGGAGCTGGTCAACCAGAGCCGCTCTCTGTGCCATATTGTAAGTGTCAAAGTTCACGAATGCAATCGGAACAAACACAAATCTCTTGTAGGAATTGACATTATGGATGACAGACAAACCTTTTTCCTTTCCCTTTCAGGAGCCTTGTTCAGCCTTAATGGACCTGCGACGCTGGTCGGACAGAAAGACTCTACGAGGCCTTCGCTGGTTGCTTCGTGCCGTTTATCTGGATTACCCCGAGCTATGTACTCGTGTAGCCCAGGACAGCAAGAGGCCTCTGGAACCAAGAGAGAGGGAAAAGACCTGGAAAACAGAGAAAGTTCGCAGAAAACCCAAGGGGGAACGGTAGGAGGAGGTTCAACATTATACATATTGTACAGATCAAGATAAACTTAAGCATGATATAATGCTCACATGTTGACCTTTCAAATGTTCTCTCACCTCAGAATGCGATCCAGCAAACCAGATCTTCACCAGGTTCATCGGCCAAAAGAAAAGGAGAAAAATACAAAGGGTGAAGGAAAGATGAAACCCATTCAAAACATGCTGCAAAAGGTCAGGAAAATAATTTGCATCCTTTTACACTCAGTGGCCACTTTATTGGGTACACCTGTAAAATCTAATGCAATCAACAGCTCAGCCATAAATTCTAGGGGGGGGGGCAAAAAAAAAAATCGATTTACATTCGTATCGCGACTCAAGCTCTACCGATTCAAAATTGATTCATATTTTTATTTATTTTTTATTCTATGTCTACTGCAATCACATGGGAAAAGTAGCTACATTTACATACTGTTTTAAATCGGGTTTTTTTAAATGGAGAATCGTTTTTGAATCGAAAATTGATTTCGAATCGAATCTTGAGCCTAAAAATCGATATTGAATCGTGACATTTTCAGAATCGTGCACCCCTAATAAATTCTACCTTTACAAAAGATAATAATGTTCACTTTTGATTGACACCATCAGAGAGGTATTCATTTAACTATATGTTTATCATTGAGGCTGTAGTTTGCAGTGACGAAGAACTGGACTGCATTTCAATTGAAATATGAATATGTTTTGCCAAACCATATTTTTGTATTTTGTTTGTTATGATTGTGAAGTCCTCTATAATAATGTGATTTGAACTCTTTTATTTACAGGAAACCAGTCTGAAAAAGAAGACAAAGAAGAAGAGGCCGGTTAAGGTCCAGGAAGGTGAAAAGGATCAAGTAGAAGCAAATGAACAGGAGGAGGAAGAGGAGGGTGACGGTAACGAAGGAGAGCATGAAAACTGTGGCCACAGAGAGAAAGCCAGCAGTGCCCTGATCCCCCCGAAAAAAAGCAAACCAAAACGTAAAACAAAAGTGAAAGAAGAGACTCTGGACGTGTCAGCATCACCAGACAATGATGAGAAGCCGCTTAAAGGTCAAAATCAGTTATTGATGGCCAATATGTTTTGGTTATTAGCTGTTTAAGAATGGAAATCTAACATTTATTTTATCTTGTATCTAGCTAAAGGGGAAAGAACGAAGAAAAAAAAAGTTGTCAAAGTGAAAAGGAAGAACAAGATCAACACAGAGGAGATGTCTGGAGCTTACTCTCAACCTGTGGACCTGTCTGCAACCTTTGGTGAGCTTCATCCACATCTTCCATCTCCAAATCGAATGCAATAACACTTTGGACTCTGAAATGAAATCACGGCTTTAATTTTAAAAAGATGACCCTGTCTCCTGATAGATCTTTACCGAAAAGCAATACTGGCTCTGAAGGAACATCAGAATCAGGGACAGTGAGAGTGCATCTGCATCCTGAGTGTGAGGATGTGGTCCACGGCAGTCAGACACTTCATCACTTCAAAGACAGACACAGATATTCTGTTATATGTCTTCATCGCTTTCTATAGACTTCAGACCTGATCCCTGAACCTTTGGAGTAAAACTGCACATTCTAATGTGTAGGGCATGTCTGCATAACCATGTAATGATGGCAACATTAGTAATAAAAAATAAAAACATTACAGAAAAATACATAAATAACAATGTAAACATTTTAAAACGTTAAAGATGAAATTGTGTACCTGGCCAAATTGTTAAAGGCGGTTTTGTTTGTATAAATCTATGCAGTTTTGATTCTTAGGAAAACATGATTTTTTAACTGTCTTTTTTTTTTTACGGGGTTTGAACATTGTCAAGACATTAACAGAGCACTGGGCAGAGTATGGGATATTGTTGATGATAATAATAATAATAAACATTTTCTCACAACTTGCATGGAATATCTATTCTGTTTACACTGAAGCAGCAGCGACATAACAAAGTATTTGTGCTAAAGGTTATTAGCACAAATACTGGTTAGCTCAGTTGGTAGAGCAGGCGCACATATATAGAGGTTTACTCCTCGACGCAGCAGCCGCGGGTTCTACTCCCTTTGCTGCATGTCATTTCCCTTCTCTCTCCCCTTTCATGTCTTCATCTGTCCTGTGGAAATGAAGGCCTAAAAATGCCCCCAAAAAAATAATCTTTAAAAAAATATAACGCTGACAACAAACGAAGAACAAGATTGTTTATCTGAATGTATACACAAATAAGCTTGGTTCTGTTGTTTCTGGTCTCTAGATGGTTGAGACTTTCTGCCTGACGACCTATCTTATCCTTAACCAATCAAAGCAATGCCTAACATCAACCATCTCGTGAGACTTTCTCAAATCTTGGGTTACCATCTATAAACACAACCGTTGTTCCCCCTCTTTTTGTCATTTCATAATTATTCTGTCAGATCTGAGCCCCAAAATGTAGTGATTACAAGACATTCCTCCATGGCAGCATTTTAGTCATCTTGACCTTCTTCCACAATCCACAATTTGTTTCCTATATCTGGATAAACTCTTACCAGATGGCACAACAGATTTGAGTCTTAGTGCTGCAGCTTCTATTCTGACATACTCCTCGACAAAATGCAAAAAGCAATTACACAATCGTTTTGTACAAATTTACAAAAGATAAACATAAGTGGTTTGTTGATTATTAAGAGCTTTTCATGCAAATCCATCGTGGCAAATAGTTCTGTTGAAGTGTCCCCATTCGCTGGTGAATTTGTGACATTATTTTTCACCATATAAGATATCTCTACCACATAAAGTATCACTAAAATTCCTACAATAATATTTAAATAGTCCTACATGAATCTATAGTTTAAAGTGCCCATATTATGAAAAAAACACTTTTTCTGGGATTTGGGGTGTTCTTTTGTGTCTCTGGTGCTTCCACACACATACAAACTTTGAAAAAAATCCACCCATGCTGTTTTGAGTGAGATACGGTTTCTGAATGTATCCTGCCTTCAGTCTCCGGGTGAGCTGTTCACACTGTTCGACACGGCTTGTGACGTCACAAGCCGAAACGAGCTGGCTAACCGCAACCATTAGCTCGTAGCATTAGCGTTTGCATGCTAACGCTAGCATGCTACCTCATTCTCAATAGCAAAGCACTGCTACAACCCACACAAGTTCACCATAATCTACAAAAGAACTACTTACATGTGCGCCCTCATTTAGAAGTCTCCCAGCTAATCCTGCCTTGTAACTGACCGAAGTTGGAGAAACAGCCTTTTTTTTACTGTCTATGGAGCTAGCTAGCTGACATGATCTACATCTGAGCTACTGCACATGTGCAATCAAAGATAGTACAGAAGAAGAAGAAGAAGAAGAAAAGAGGTCTCACTCTGTAGCTAAAACAGAGACCAGCTGAAAAGAGGATCTGCAGCAGTGAGAGAGAGCTGTGCAGTACAACAACATTATGGTGTTTTTTGAAAATTAAACCATGTAAACCTATTCTGGTACAACCTTAAAATACAATTATGAACCTGAAAATGAGCATAATATGGGCACTTTAACATGTTGCAAAAATGAGCTGCTAGGTTTGCCTTGCGGTCATCCCACTTGCTGTACAATGCGTAGAGTTTATTTATGTTAGAGCATCACATGGCCCCTGTGTAATCATTATGTTTAAAAACAGATGTATTTAAGAATATGCAACATAGTGTGAACAAAAGGAAACTAAAAGTTTTAAAATAGATTTTGACACTGTGTCCCTCTTCAAAATCTCTCTAATAAATCTGGATATCTCTGTATGTTTGTGTGTGTGTGTGTATGTGTGTGTGTGTGTGTGTGTGTGTGTGTGTGTGTGTCTGTCTTTGAAATATCTCATTAACTGTTTATCCAATCTACTTCACATTTCCTGGGTACCCAATGAACTTGGGGTTTGGAATTTGGAGCAGTTTGGACAGCGTTGGATATTGGATATTAATAAAGTGTGAATTAAACTAAATGACAATAAAGGTTGAGGAAAAAAAGTTGAGAAAAAATGCTAGCTATAACGCTGGCTCTTCCGTGTCTACCATAGACTGTATAATATTAATGGAAAAAGCATCCGGTTCAGCGAAGTGCTGCAAATGCGGAAGTGCCTTAAACCTGCATTCTATCTGAATTCCAGCAGGGGGTGACACGTGCAGTTGCAAAAGGAGGTTGGTTTCTGTAGAAGTCTATGAGAAAGTGACCCACTTCTCACTTGATTTATTACCTCAGTAAACATTTTCATAATGAGTTTATGGTCTTATAGTTTTAAGTCTTCTGCAACACAGAATGATGTTCATTTTTGGAATTATGGTCTCGTTGATTTTAAAATCGGCGATAAAGCAGGGGGTGTTTTAGGGCATGGCTATGATGTGATTGCCAGTGAAAGTGCGTAATGTAACGTAGAGTGTAAGGGCTCCTCCCTCACTCCGTGCTACACAGACACTCCTGTTCGGTGGCCATAGCTTCACAATGTCCGCAGGTACACCACAAGTTTGCCGAAGTACGAGGCTGTGTTGCAGCATTGACTACCGGTAGCTCTCTCTCTCTCTCGTAGCCCTTTCACGGAGCTCCCGCAGCTCTTCGTTCAATAAACTGTCTGTACACTTACAATGTTCTCAATGCTTTGGTTAACATTTAGGGACCTTCATTTTGCTACCATTGAAGTTTGGTGATATTTTGACCATTTTTAGTGGTATAAATAGAGATTTGTTTTTACTTTCCCTGTGCCCCGAATACTAGCATTGTAAGCTAAATAGCGTCTTTCAAGCTACAAACACATTCGATTAGCATAAAAACATTGTCGGAATTGTCCTTTAAGTTTCTGTGAGCTGTAAATTCACCACTTCTAAACACACAGCAGCGAAAGACAACTTCATCTCGGAGCTGACCGGGCAAAGACAGCAGTCTTCCTCCTTCTCACTCAGACTCACCCTCTGTGCTCACCCTGGATCTGGCTGTTTAAGTGTGCTGCTAACTTATAACACTAACAACATTACTGTCGGCTAAATATCCCGCGAATCAAATCATACTTCAACGTTAACCGTCAAGCTACTAAGCCTGTTTGGAAATGAACACCTCTGCTGAAGTGTTAAATTTGAATGATTTATGACGAGACGAGACAGCACCGCCATCAGTGCTTTGGGGTCCTTCTGTAATTTTGGGGTACAAAGGTTCTGGAGAAAGCTACACGCAGCAATACCTCAGGCCAAGCAAACAGGCACATTTTGAACAGGCACTGTACTAGTCAGATAATAAAGAAGGCTCTATCTTAAATGAAAAGTTTAACATTTTAGGAAACACACTTATTCGCTTTCTTCCCAAGTGTTAGATGAGAAGGTCTCATGTTTGTATGGTTTTACATAGGAATCTCATCTGGAGAAGTCATTCTATTTTTATGGGTAAATATAAAGCTACTGCTAGCTCTGTTGATACATGAGCATCACGTTTTCTGATATGTGTGCATAGTTAAAAAAATGTTGTGTGTGTGTAGGCCTACAATGGAGAAAAACTGTAAAGTCGCCTAAACATGATCCGCGGTAAACAGCTCACAGTGCAGCCCAGGTATACGTCATCACTGCTTCTGACTTTAGTTGCGCCTTAAAGGTCAGCTGCATCGAGGTCCAAGTCAAACTTTGAGCGCAGCCCTAGGTAGCAATTTCGAGCAGTACGCCCCACCAAGGGAAGTGTTTCATCCAAGTTGTCCTCACCGCACTCCCAATAGAAAATGAAAATCTTTAATCTTTTAGATTACAGCTTTAATTTAGCAAAAACTGAAAATGGGGAAACTCATTCCAGAAGTAACACAATACACCTGCCATCTGCATCTCTCTAGTTTACATGTTGTATCTAATTTGTTTGTTCCATACAAATCTAAAAACGTCAATTTGTAGTTTTATGGAGAGTTGCGGGACTATTTTTTTTTGGTTGGTGCAGTGACTTACTAGAATTTTGCTGGTTGCTTGGCAACCTCAATGTATGATCTTCTGACCTAGCTAGCTAGCTAGCTAACTCTGCAAGTTCAAATTGAAAGACGATGTCTTGTAGCCTAGCTAGTTATATAGCTAAGCTAAACTGGCCTCACCCACAACTCAAACCACAGCTTTTGAGCTCCTGTCAGCTACAGTTCTCCCCTGCTCCTTGATGCGGCGCAGAGAGAGGACATGCGCGTCGCCATCTTTGTCATTCACCCAGAAGCCCATCCCCCTGATGGTGCATCTTCACCGGGAAACCGACTTTCATTTCAAGTCATTTCAGGGGGAAGCGCCAAAGCGCCTGCTACACGCAGCGAAAGATGGCCTCACCAAGGACAATTACTATTGTGGCCCTTTCTTTTGCTTTGGGTTTATTTTTCGTGTTTATGGGGACCATTAAACTCACTCCGAGACTAAGCAAAGATGCATACAGTGAAATGGTGAGTAGTTAAAGCTTAACGATAAACTGTCCGCATCTGTGGGGGTAACGTTAACATTAAAGGCCATTGTTCTGTGTTGGCTGCAGAAGCGAAAGGCTCTCAGGCTCGAATAATGTGGAGATGCTGACCTAAATAGTAAAAGATGTGGAAAATGAAAGCTTTCGATGTCGAATTGCTCTTCATAACTAACGTTACTACCTCTGAGTTAATTTTTCCAGAGTTGATTCCTGTATTTCAAATGTTAAGACCTGCTGTACCGTTGTTGCATGTAGTAACAGTAATACAGTTGCAGCTACGCCTGTATGTTTTCAGATGAACTTTTATGAATATTTTGGTATTAACATCCATGAATCGGTATGGATACAAAACAATCCGAAAATGTGTCAAACATTAGCTAGTAAACGCTAAACAGGGATCAATAAGGAATGATAGATCAATACATATGCTATAATTTAGCCGAACGATGCAAAAATATATGCAGGATAATCAGCAGATTTCTATATTTTATAGCTTGCTGTTTATAGCTTAAATAGGTTGTAGCTGCTATGCTTCTCCTTTTAATACGAAGAGCAATGGCGGCGGATTCCAGCAAATTCTTTGAGATGCACCTACTGGTGCTGATGTTGAAATGACCAGTGTGGAAGATGATAGCTGGCATGCATTTAGGCTCCATGCAAACTGCAATGACTAATATGCTCTCAAGATTTTTTCTTATAATAATTGTTTACGGTAACAGACTATTAAGCAATAGGTCGAAGAGCAATTTTGCAAGCATAGTGATGAAATAAAAACATTTGAATGATAAACACTAGACTTGAGGATGGTGATGTTACATAGTCCTTAAATAGCCTCACCCAAAGACACCCATGAGAGTTTGTATGACATTAGTTAAATGTTAGAGATATTTAAATAGATCTTTGTACTTTATCCTTTCAGAAAAGGGCATACAAGAGCTATGCCAAGGCATTGCCAGGCCTGAAAAAGATTGGTATCAGCTCAGTCCTGCTTCGTAAGATCATTGGCTCTCTGGAGGTAGGCTGCGGTGTGGTGCTCACCCTTGTACCTGGCAGGCCGAAGGATGTGGCCAACTTCTTGCTGCTGCTCGTCATGCTAGCTGTCCTGTTCTTCCACCAGCTAGTAGGAGACCCCCTGAAACGGTATGCCCACGCTCTAGTCTTTGGTATTCTGCTCACCTGCCGACTGCTTATTGCCCGCCAGAGTGACGACCGGCCAGAGAGAGAGGACAGCCGAGAGGAACAGCACATTAATGACCAGGAAAAGAACAAGGTCAAGCAGTCTTAAGAGCCTCTTCTACTTAGGTCCAAGCAACAACGAAGGGAACCTGGTGCGCCCCTATGGATTGTAGTAATTCATATTTTGAAGGAATCAGTCACTTCCAGTAATATCCTCACATCCATCTCCTGTTCCATCCAGCTGGCTGACTGATTACTCATACCCACTCCTTTGCACTCTTACTGTGAAACTGAAAACTTCTGATCCATACACACTCTACATAACGTGGACAATCATACCTATGGAAACTCTCATAAGCTCAGCTCATTGTCTAAATAGTGAATCCATTTTTCCTAATTATTTCAGTCCTACACTGTGTTAAATGTTTGTGTTTTTAATCCAGTGAATTCATTTGTTAAAGGTTGATTTGAGAATGCGTTTTTTCATGAAAGAATCTTTGTAGCTTGTTTTTCTAATTTGTTTTTATACTGTTGGAGAAACTGATAATTTAGGAGTTTCAATCGTTTAAGCATGTTTCATTTGGTCAAGAGTATAGAACATGAACTAAAATGAGCACTTTTGAAACAATTTTGTACTAATTATACATCAACTAGTATTACCAAAGCCCGTCTACGGAAAGCCGTTCCACTCCCTATTCAGCCCCATTGTACCTACTTTGGTTGCAGTTCCACCAGAGGTCCACTGGGGGTGATCGCGGTCCAGTGCTAAATGAATGGGACTCTATGGAGCTAGATAGCTAAATTTGTCTCTTTCGCCTGATTGTCGTTGAGAAATCTCAGATTTGATTGTAGTTTTTGCAAGTTCAACATGGATTATAGGTCAAAAGTTGAATGAACGAGTACTTGTGTCTTTTCGATTTGTTACAGGTTGAGTTGTTGTTACCCATAACACGCTAGCATTCTGCTAATGAATGCTGATTGGTCAGTGAAGGACTGATTACGATCAGAGATCCCGCTTGACGGCATCCAAAGCAGAACCAGAATGTCAGAGTGAATATTTCGGCGTGGTCTTTAAAACATTAGCAAACCTCTTTCTAGCACGTGTATTAACAGGGAGAGCCTAACCTGTCAGCTGTGTTGTCGATGCCTCGAGAGAAAAAAGAGCTTGCCGTAAAGCAGTATCTCTGGCCGTATATGTGTATGATGTCATTGACATTTTAAAAGGCTTTTTAGAACAAAAAAGCCACTTTAAAAAAAATCTAACACCCAGCAGTGTGTATTTTCTTAGCCTCCCCTTTCGAATGCAACATTGAAATTACTAGACAAAAAATTATATCCTGAGAAAAGTGGATTTTGAGGGGTATCGCTCCATAGAGTCCCATTCATTCTGCACTGGCCTGTGAGCGCCCCCTATATGAAACTCTAGTGGAACTGCAACCAGTTCAGAAGCCGGAAGTAATGAGAGACTGGAACTTCTTCCCTTATTAGAAATTCTTTGGTATTACATAGCCACAACCTATTTTGGTGCAGTGTTGTCAGAACGCAAATCTCAGAAAGAAAAAATATATAAATCCTTGTTCATTTTTCATCTTAGTACATTTTTGTAGAAGAACGCATGAAATCCTTTTAAGTTAAATTAGCTGGATATCTTCTTTCTCCTTTCAGTTCAGGTATCACAATGAAGTTGTTTAGCTGGGAACTGCAGCGGTTGCTGCCTCAGGTGTCTGCTGCTAGCTTGTTCAGCAGAACATAACTAAATTAAAAAAGTATTTTTGCCTGTTAAAATTGGAATTTACCTTTGTAATTCACAGTTGAAGTCATAAACTTATTCACTGTCTCTTAAAGATTTTGCGGATCGGTTTGGTTTTACTTTTTTTCTCTGAAGATATAAAAAGCATTCCTATTCCTGTTCTGCTTAGGGGATACAATCTCAATTCAAACTCCTGTCAGTAAGTTTGGGGATTCACAATATTTCTGTAAATGATATACTTAAAATAAAGAATTGGAGGTGAGACTGCCTAAATATTGTTTGTTTTATTAGCTCTCTTGCATGTCTTTTACAGTTTAAGTTAATAATTGCATTTGCAAAGGTGGGTTGCAATTTTTGTGTTGTAATCTTGTTATATAACTTCAGACAGTCTCTGTCAAGGTAATTCCATCATATCACCATATAAACTGCATACAACGCTTTATGGACAAAGATATGTGGTACTTGTCACCGTGCACTGTGAGGGATTTGTTGCTTATTTTATTCTATGCATTACAGGTTGATCAGTTTTGTGATCTTAAGTCAATTTCTGCTTAACGCAAGCCAAGAGTTAAAACTCGTTTTTAAATGCTGACAAGTAATATAAATTGTATTTTAATTTAGTATGAAATTAATGTAGCTATGAGGAAATTGTATCATAGAGGAAGTACCCTGATTAAATAGTTTTATTTTGTAAATAAATATCTCTTTTGATGATTTCTGACTGCAGAATTTGACTGACATTTTTAGAGAATGGGCAGAAAATGTGCATCATTCTAGAGCCATTTTCAACACAGCAAAACCCATCACTTAATTCTAACCCTACAGGGGCAGAAAAGGACCAGGCCCATGGGAGACCAAACACTGGGGGTGATGGGACAAACAACACAACTCAGAAAGGTCTTTCTTTCTTTTATGTCTCTTGCTCTTAAGACAAAATGGAGTGATTTTGCCCTTGCTCCTACCCCTAAGCATGACAACTGGACTAGCGGCACTTACAGTTTACAGTTTGGGAGTAAAGTCACTGTGGTGCTTGCAGAACAGCTTGACCAACATGAAAACAACTACAAGTTAACAACAAGTACAGAGACTGCACCCTCCTGCAGTTTCCCATGTCTGTCATTTTCTGACCATCTGGATTTGTAGGGTTTAGATAATTTTATAGTTTTAGATTTATTTGACATGGTTTTGAGATATCCAAAAAGCAACAATTTTGTTTTTTCTTCTATGATAATAAACTGAATGTGTTGGGGTTTTGGACTGTTGGTCAGATAAAACAAGACATTTGAATATGTTATAGGCTCTAGGGACTGTTTTTGACATTTTATAGACCAAAGCAATTATTGAGAAAATATTCAGAAGACTAATTGATAATATAAATAATCATTAGTTTCAGCCCTATAGTAAAATGGAGGTGACTAGAATTCCATTTGCGATGTTCACAGGACTGAAAAATTACATTTAAAAAACATTCAGAACAAACCCATTTTCAGAGTATCCCAGTCATTTTCAATAATTCACAGACCTCACTGCAACTAATTTCTAATAACGGTGCTCCCTGTGAAAAATGTTGATAGTGAGTTCTGTGGGTTATCCATATTTACATAATAAGGTTATCCAGACAGTGTTTCTGGAAAGCGTTGCTGCTGCTGCTGCTGCTGCTGACATGTTTTGAAATTGCACTGCTATGGGAGCACGACAAACAAATTATTATTTCAACTGCAGCTATGACATCTGGCCACTGTCACAAGCTAGTTCAATCAGAGGGCCATGTGAACACCCTATTTTTCTATTTTCTGTGTGGAATTCTGACCAGTTTTCGACGTTATTCGACGTAGCCTCCTCTCTTGATGCAGTCAGATGAACAGCTACTTGACTGGCACTAGGACTATAATAATTGTAGTCCTAGTTGACTGTCGGTTGAAGGCAAACGGACTACAACGGCCGGGAAGCAACCGAGCGGAAAGACTACACTGCGCAAGCGCAGACCAAACGGTCGCGCGGAGGATTTGAGTTTTGTTTGAATGGCTGAAGACAGAGTGGAGCAGTGTTTTTAAGTGTTTAGCAATGTAGAAATGGCAGCTAAGTTAAACCTGTCGGGGCCGCCGGATTCCGACACGTCGTCTCCAAACGATCAGTCTGTATCCAGCCGCAGCAGTAACAGAAGTCTGAGAGTTGCAGATAAGGCGAGGAGAAAGAACGAGGCGGAGGACCCATTTGTTCTGGCCCTGAAGTACTTCTCTGACGGTAGGACTTGGCTCAGTCAATACGGTCGAAGCAGATGGTGGCGTTACTTTTACCAACGATACTAGCTAGCTACCATTACCGCAAGGAAATATACGGTGCCAAAATGTGGACAACGCCAGGATATAACGTTACGTTAACGTTAATTATTGTGTTTGGGGTGTAACATAGCTTCACTGGTAGCTAATGTTGCTAACTTATACATAATGTTAGCTCTTAACTCAGTGCATGAGACAGTCCCAAACAGCGCTAGCCTCAGCGTTAAGTCAGTAAAGTTAGTTATGTACAAACAACAACAACAACAACCACATTATTAAAAGCTCGATATTGGAGGAACAACCCGACCCGTGGTTTTATGACGTCATCTGTTGCCACTGTTGGCCCACTTAACGTTACATTGAATTAAGTGAGGTTTAATTATCATGGTTGCTGTTATATTGTACTAGAAGTTGCTCTTACATAATTGGGGGGACTTAAATAGGCTTTTCAGCTATACTGCCACTGCAATTTAATTTGGTGGTCACATGCCGTATTTTGATGGCTGTTATCTCTACTAGAGATGGGGTTACACGTTTTGATACAGTAGCTGTGATAAAAGATACTGGTGTTCAGTATTGTAGAGATCTTTCTGTACATCCCTACACAGATCACCTGAAAACATTTGGCCAACCCATCAGTCTTTTTTTAAATTAGTTTAAACTCAAAGATCTGGACAACAAAATGATCTGTGGAGCAGTCCTATTAGCTTTTACGGCAGCATTTGGTGTTATTGACCACAAGCTTCTTCTTGAAAAGCTTGAGTGTTATGGATTTAGACCATCTGCAGCTGCCTGTTTGGTAAGCTATTTGGTAAATAGACAGTCTTCTTTAATCAAAGTTACTCAGCCTAGGCCCACTTTTGTATTCCATTTTTACCATTGATTTACCACTGGTACTAAAAAAAACATCCTACATTAACAATGTCCACAGATGACACTACACAATATGCAGTATGTTACACACATGATGATTCCTAGATAAAGGGGATTACACCACCAATGTGAAATCCAACACATTAAAAATGTTTTTAACCCAATCTTATAGAGCCCACTTCTAGCATACACACCTGTATCCTGTATCATCCAAAAACTCTTAAATCATTTTTTAATAGGTTTTTCTGTCCTGTAACCAAAAAAAGACTTATTTACAGAGCAGTTCCAGGATTCGTCATCATTAGCCACCAAATTCCTAAATATTTATGGATGTTACACTCCGCTAAACTGTAAAATCTATCCCGTGTTAGCAAATAAACGTTCACAGATTTTCTGCAGCTAATACTGGAGTTTGTTCAAGCAAACGGTTTAACCAGTATCGGCTCATCTGCTGTCATATCACATAACATCAACATTAGCATTAAAAAAACAAACATCTGAACTTGTTGACATTACCTCTTGTATCGAGTATTTTACCATTTTAAATGCATATACACACTCTGATGTTATCTCTCCCTCTTGTAGTTGAAGCAGGTACTCCTGTGTATGGGAACGATGATGTGGAGAGGAACATGGTGCTGGTGGAGAAGGTGGCCTACAGTAAAGGACTTTCCCCAGAGACCATCTCTATTATGCTGGAGTTTGCCATGAGCCTCCGTATGGGTAAGACAGTTAGCAGTAGCGGTGGACTGGGGGAAAAAAACATTCATCCCCCTTTGGTGCTTAACCTGTAGAGGGCTGGAGTCTGTCCTGCCCACACACCAAGCAAGTGTACACCTTGGACAGTGTCTGTCACACTCTTATTCACACCTAATGTAAAATTAAAGCCTAAAATTCTCCTAACCTGCCTGTTTTTGGACTATGGGTAGAAACCAGAGAACCCACAGGAACCCACTCCACACAGATAGATTCAAACTGCCACCTACTGTGAGGTGGCAGTGTTGCAGAAGGCTTAAAATTAGCGATTGAGACCATAATAACTCATTATGAAAATGTTTACTGAGGTAATAATGTTCACTGAGGTAATAAATCAAGTGAGAAGTGGGTCACTTTCTCATAGACGTCTACAGAAACCGACCTCCTGTTGCAACCTCACGTGTCGCCCCTGCTGGAATTCAGATAGAATGCAGGTTTAAGGCACTTCTGCATTTGCAGCACTTCCGAACCGGATGCGTTGTCCATTAATATTATACAGTCTATGGTAGGAACACACAACTGATTTTGTTTGTGTGAATGTCTCTGTATAGGGACTATTCTATGTCCCCGGGTGCTGAAGTGTCTGATTCCTGCCACTGTGGTACCTCAGGAGGCTGTTGTTCGAGCGTTTGTATGGCTGGGGGTTGGCAAAATACCTGTCAGCACACAAGTAAGTGCATATTTGATTTTAATCTGTTTTCTGTTCATGAGTAATTTACAAGTATGTTGTTTGGAATATACATATTCTCTCTCTACTCTTAAAGAATATTAACATTATTGTAATTACTAAGGTTATAACATTAACTATTTTAAACAAAATGATATGATTTAAAACTACTGTTCTTTTTTTTAATAATATAATAATTCAGTCATCATTAAAAAAGAACTGCCTTTTAGCTTTAAAAAAAGGAGTTTCAATTATACAATATTTAAGATGAGTGTCGGTGTACCTGCTTTTGATTCTGTATGTGTCATCTCTAAGATTGCACCATAGTTAAATCCATTTGTGTGTTTACTTGCATGTACACTTTTCAGATTCTTTTCATAAAGTGGGTGTTGACTGTATTTGACATGATTGATGCAAAGGACCAACTTCGAGCTATCTATGGCTTCATCTTTAGCTTCGTCACAGAGGAAAATCTGGTATGTGTGCTGATGATCTTTGCATTTACTTTGTTAACTTTGTTATAGTAAGATGGCATCAAATCAAATGTTGTATACTATTCAAAATCATTTACACTTCTTTGAACAACAAATTTATGGTTTACTAAGCTTATTTGTCATGTAAATGACATGTATGGGGCGGCCTCTAGCTTACCCAGTAAGAGCGTTCACCCCATGTTGGCTGAGTCCTGCAGCGGCGCAGGGTGCGACCTACTGCCCTTTGCTGCGTGTCATCCCCCATCTCTCTCCCCCTTTCATGTCTATCCACTTTCAAACAAAGGAAAAAGCCCCCAAAAAATCCATCCATCTTCGTCCGCTTATCCGGTATCGGGTTGCCCAAAAAATAATCTTTAAAAAAAAGAAGCTATTTTTCTGTTTATGGATGTTGTGCCTTGTTTGAGACACAGGCTGACCAGGCAGATAATGTGTTTATTTGGTTAAGGCATATAAAACATTCATTACAAAAGAGGGTTGTGCTGTCCTGTTTGTTCACATGTGAACGATTGTAATGAAATGACTGCAGTGCTGTAACGTGATAAGGGATTCACTAAATAACTGCTGAGATGTGAACTCATTATCTTTTGTCATATTATTTCAGTGTCCTTTCATCTGCCATCTGTTGTACCTTTTGACCAGAAAGGAAAGTGGTAAGTCAAACATTTTCACACCTGAAATATGATTGCAATGCTATTTTTTTTTTTTTGCTTTACTCCATTATTTCCTCTTTTCAGTATTCTTTTCACTTCTGTAAGCATTATTGACTGCTTCATTTTTTTTCTCGTTGTAGTGCGAGTCTTCAGAGTCAGGAAGCTACTGGAGCTACAGTCTAAACTGGTAAACCTGCTGCTGATTTGATGTCCTCTGCAGCCATTTATCAAAGCTACTACATTATTGTCTTACTCAGTAAACAATTTTTCCCAGGATGTTTTTTTCTACACTGTGCATTGTTCCCATGAGATGCTATCCTTTCTAGTGTCATTGGTTATTGTTGTATTCTGCATTATTAGGAAACATCAATCAAAAAAAGAGATTTCAAGTACAAAGATGTGTCATATTGAGCGTGTTGATATTGTTCTCTTTAGGGAAGGCAGCCGTTCCTCCTGAACCTACTGTCACTTTACAAAGTGTTTTGCCCTGAACTGGTGACACTTTCCATCCCATCACGAATTAAGGTTTGTACATGGACTGTTGTTGAACAGTTGATGCTCATTCTGCCGTTGTGTTACTTTATTTGAACAGGGACAATTTACAAATATCATTAACCTTATATAAAACAAGAGAGATGTAATTTACTGTGTGTGTGTGTATGTATATATATATATATATATATATATATATATATATATATATATATATATATATATATATATATATATATATGATAGTATTACCATCATCTCTAAAGCACCAACACAATTGTATGTTTTCTTACAGAGTGTGTTTAGGAACCACAATATGCCCTGGAGGTCAGCGTTGATTGCTGTCCAGAAGAGGGGCGGTTCCCAGGTTGCCTCCAGCATCAGTCCGGCCTCCAAAATCAAAGATAAGACCAACCCCAGGAAAAGGGTATGAAAGTCTATTTAACATTTTTAGATGCACTGCTTGCTTACCGTGTTCCCAATCACTCCTGCTACACTACAGTTACTGCTGTCGCTTGCCAATGCCATTCCAGCATTTCATCAGCCCCACCTCGGCAAAATGGTGGGTAGTATTGCCTAATTGCAGGGAACAACATAGTCAGAAGATAATGTCAAGTATCCTATCTATGAAGTATAATGTAAATGTATGTAATTAATTGGTTGATCATGATTTTAGCCCTTTGTTAATTTCAGGGAATAAAAAAAATAAATGCCTACCCTTATTTATTTTCTTGTTTTATTGTGCTTTCTTTCTTAGAAACACTGCCACCTGGTCTTGCCGGCATTGTGTGCTGTAGTTAATAAAGAGGCTCAGACTGAGCTGTCCTCCAGCAGAAAGGTGGTCCCCCTGGTACAGCTCCACTCCTTTGCTCAGCTCCTGGAAAATATGCACCGTATAGAGGTAATTTCTTCTGGGACAAATCTCTGAGTTCTGTATCTGTGGGGTGCTCACACTGGGGCTGCCTCAGCCTCTTTACTGTCTTGCTTCTTCTCAATCTTTCACTCTTACTGCTCCCATTTACCTCAGCGTCCAGATAAAATATAGTTTAACCATGAAGATCATTAATCATTTAAGCAGCAGAATAAAATGCATGCCAGTTTCTCCATGCCATTAAAATGTGCAACCACAGTCTGTGTAAATTGTGATGAACCCTCACAGCCACAGGGTGGTGCTGTGTCACTGTTATATTTTTTTGTCTGTACATCCTGGTAGGCCACTAACAACTTTGTCCTCGAGAATCTTCCACATCAGAGGTGGCCTAGGACTGTAATTTGTTTATCACATTAGAGCGTAAACAAAAGCACAGTGCTTAGCCTTTTTGTAGGCCATAGTTCTTTTTACAAATATGGTGATTTATCTATCCTATATGAGTAATGAAAGCGAGATGAGATGTATCTGAGTAATGCATTTGACAAAGTTTTAATAGCAAATGGTCATTTAAAGCCTCTCTATAAATGTGTATTTGCCCTGCAGATTCAGTGACCTGATAAACTAATATAAGTCATTTTAAATGGCTCGCAGACTTTTATGCGTCATGCTACATAAATTCACCTCTCTCACAGCGCCTACAAAGCCAACGTGAGCAATAAGGCTTTTGGACGACGATAACATCAACTGTGTTTATTGCCAAATAAGCCCTACTTTTTCCCGTATCTTAGGCAAGACAGATGAGTACAGTCAATCACATTCATAGATCTATTCAGCAAAGGCATTGACAAAGGATCATTATTTCCCTCATTTCCTATACTCTTGTTATCAAAAGCTGACTGGTGCTTTCACAGTTTAATGATACAGTTGCTCCATAATTATTGAGAAGCTGAGCTGTGTCCATTCAGTCGGTCTTCTCCTCATTCTAATTTATTATACTTACCAAGTCCCCATATTGGGAAGCTGCTGTTCATACACAATAAGTGGCTATCTTCTATACAGTGGGATGGCAGAAATGTCCCAGTGCTAGTATTATGGGGATTACTGAATATTAGCTATATTAGCTCAGTAGTGGATTGGTGGCCCACTGAATGAAAACAAGGACATGAGCATCAGTTTATTCTTATTCTGTAGCAAGTAAACAGATTGATTTGAAACAGATTTTTATTAAAGTGCTCATGTTATGCTTTTTGGCTTTTTCCCTTTCCTTTATTGTGTTACATATCTTTTTGTGCACGTTATAGGTTTGCGAAGTGAAAAAGCCCAAAGTCCACCCCAAAGGGACTTACCATCTCCAACAGAAAACACTGTTCACAAACTGCTCCAAACAGCACTATTATAGTCCAGCCTTTACTTCTGTGACGAACGAGCGTCACTTTGTAACACGTTATAATGCTCGCCTAGCTGCTAGCGTGACATGCCCTCATACTCTGCTTTTGACTAGCTAGTAGTCCTTACCTAGCTACTGCGCATGTGCAACTCCTAACAAAGACTGAACAGAAGTGAGATGTCTCACTCTGTAGCTAAAACGGAGAGATCAACACACAGGGTGAAAAGAGGAGCAGCAGCAATGTGCAGTACAACAAAATATGGTGTTTTTTGAAAATTAAACCATTTAAACCTCTAAAAACAATTAAGAACCTGAAAATGAGCATGATAATGAGCACTTTAATGCAGTGGTTGACTTTGTGTGTGTACTTGGGAATATGAGTTTTGTTTTCCCATCTCTTCTC